>NC_134899.1:4638648-4641148 GCF_041734735.1 Babylonia areolata
ACTCATTCACTGATCCAAACTACATGCTGAAGCTGCAGTACCGCTGACAGCGCAGAAGAAGGAACAGCACACACGAACTCACACATGCGCACGCATACACACACGCGCGTACGCTCACGCACACACACACACACACACACACAAAAGTGGTGTAAAAGAACTAAATCAAAATGTTACATCATCATACATTTTATGACAATTTCTATTACTCAACCCTAGCTGTAAAAAATACAAACAATGAAAACAAGAAGCAAACAAACTAACAAACAACAACAACAACACAATAAAACACCACATACACACACACACACACACACACACAAACAACAAATAAAAATGAAAGCAACCAACAGTGACAAAAGTAAGTAAACACACAGAGAGAGAAAAAAATAATCCAAAACAATGACAAAGCAACCCCATCCCAAAAACAACAAATAACAAATAAAAAAAAAAAAAAAAAAAAAACCTTGAAACAACTAACAAGAAAAAAGAAGAAGAAAAAAAAGATACCGACAGTGCTTATCTATGGTTTTTTCTCACAGCAAGGAATAAAGTAGTCTATCATTACAGTTTTGCTCAGGAAGAGGCAGAACAACAGAAACTTTGTTGTTGTTATTTATACAGAATACTCGGAAAGAATATAGAAACTGAAAACTCTGAAACAACATCAACGAAACAACAACAAAAACATACATCAAACATCCTGAAAAAAAAGAAGGCTTATGAGTTATGAGGACTATTTTGTGTACGCTAAATTTGCTGGCTTCCAAAGTTTATATTCATTTCATGTCTTCGGATCAAGAGTTTGGGATCGCCGTTTAGAGTGGTTGCGGGAGGGAACTCTTTGTACCTTGATAGTTCAATACGTCATACGGTTTCTTCCCTTTGATCGTACTCTTGAAATTCACCTGGATATTAATCTTTTTTTTTCTTTAGCCAGCGTGTGTAAGAACTGAAGGTGTGCATTGATATTAGCCAGTTCATTTTTGTAATCTAGTTCAAAGCGATGAAAAGGCAATTGGAATCATAATATCGAAGGATTACATTGAAAGTAAATTTGTGACTGATATTGTTGGTGACCAAAACCGATGATGATGACAATGCTGCTACTGCTGCTCTTGCTGCTGTTTTTGATGATGATTATGAGGAGGAGGAGGAGAACTGCATTTTCTTGACAAATTTGTGTTAATGCATCATAAGAATTTAGGTCCCACAGATCACGAATTTAGGTCACTTTTTTGAGCGAGTGGGGGAGTAAACTCCGTACGCTAAGCAGTACACAGTGAAATGTAGTTTCTTCCCTTTGACTGCGAAGCGTGTGTCGACTTTCGATATCTCAAAAGATTAATAACAACGACGGCACCACCATCACAACAACAACAGAAACTACACCTACAACTACAACAACAACTACTACTGCTGCTGCTGCTACTCCTTCTACTACTACTACTACAAAAAAGGGTAATAATATAAACAATACGAACAAGTTTCATTCATATAGATATGAACACATATAATGCAATCAAAGCAAAGCATCCAGATAATATAATCAAAGGAAGGGATCAGTTGAAACACAGGAATTTGTTTGCGGCCATGTGTTGGTGTGTGTGTTTGTGTGTGTGTGCGTGTGTGTGTGTGTGTGTAGTCGTGCTGGTATGTAAGGCAAGAAGGGAGAAACACACTCGGTCAAGAAACTGTCAAACTCACACACACACACACACACACATGCGCACGCGCGCGCGCTGAAAATAAGGCATTATCTGCTCTTAAAAATCAAATTCACTGGAATAATTCCGCTATTACATACAGAAGACAAACTGTTTTCTTCAGGGAATGGACTAGTTCAGGGTTTGGCTTTGTTAAAGACATGCTTATCAGTGACGCTGTCACAGAGTTTGAAGCGGTTTGTAACAAGACAGGACAGAAAACAGCTAGACTGTTTGAATCCAGTGCTGTTCGAACGGCAATACAGAACAGGTTAACGACAAGACACCAAGGAGCCACTGCTGTTAAAAACAAAAAACATCAACAATGCAATAACAAAACCAGGAGCGTTATTAGTCTCAGCCTGTAAGCCTGAGAATTATTTATTTATTTATTATTATTATTATTATTATTATTACCTTTTTATATTATAATTATTATGTATTTATTTATTTATTTATTTGTTTATTTATTTATGTAAGCTTATCTATTATCTATTCACCTTTTTTTTCTTTTTATTAGTAGCAGTAGTAGTAGTAGTAGTATTACTACTACTACTACTACCTTTTTATATTATAATTATTATGTATTTATTTATTTATTTATTTATGTAAGCTTATCTATTCACCTTTTTTTTCTTTTCTTTTTTTCTTTTCTTTTTTTTTTCTCAATGCCTGACTAAGCGCGTTGGGTTACACTGCTGGTCAGGCATCTGCTTGACAGATGTGGTGTAGCGTATATGGATTTGTCCGAAAGCAGTGACGCCTCCTTGAGCTACTGAAACTGAAACTGTAAG
>NC_134899.1:4643648-4648648 GCF_041734735.1 Babylonia areolata
GTACTTGCTGCACACGGGACCTCGGTTTATCGTCTCATCCGGAACGCAGAAGACAGAAGAAGAAGCAGAAGAAGAAGAAGGAAAAATGTCAAAAACAAAGAAGGAAAACAAGTCAAAGAAACAAATGCTTATAATAAAAATAATAAAATAAAAAATTTAAATATATATATATATAAGTTTTTTTTCAAAACTATTCAAACTATTTCACCTGCGCTGAAGGAAAATGAAAATAGAAAAGAAAATAAAGGACAAGAAAAAAAAATTTGTGGCCCACATGGGGGTCGAACCCACGACCTCCGCGTTATCAGCACGGCGCTCTAACCAACTGAGCTAATGGGCCCCACGCGCTCACATGCTCAGACAAATCAATATCTGCTTGGAAATAGGCCATTTCACCTGCCTTTTTGTAAGCGATTGTCCAAAAGACACAATTATATCCGTTGGTGTCATTGAATTGTCCGATGTTTATTATTATATATATATATATATATATATATAGAGAGAGAGAGAGAGAGAGAGAGAGAGAGAGAGAGAGAGAGAGATGTAATATATAAGATTTTGAAAGAAATCCTTGGAGCAGAGAATTCCAGTCTGGAAACCAAAATGTATTATAATAATTATGCTTGTTGAGCTTTAAATTCCTTGCACAAACTTGTACATACTGTTTTTAGTCAGTATTCTAACGTTATCCAAAAAACGTGTAAAGTGATCAATATCATTAGGCCTACTATTTTTTTAAAGAACAGAAAGACAAAAGAGAAAAACAACAAAACACATGGCGGTGAAGAGAGTGACCACGACGGTCAGGCTGAGGGTCAGTACGCCGCAGGGGGCAGAGTACAGCTGTTTGTTCTTGACCTGTCGCTCGATGGGCAGCACCTGGTGATGGGCGGGGATCGAGTCAAATCAAATCAAATCAAATTGGTGTGGTTGATAAAAGGGTTTTTGTAATGTGTCTGATGTTTATGCTAGCTGAATCTCGGGGAGCATAAGCAGCAGTGACTTGTGAGTTGTGTACCTTGTGACTGGAGAGACTACTATTTGTTTATCACTGATTATTATCATCATGTTATCACATTATTATTGTCATTATCATGATTATCATCGTAATTATCATTATCATAAATTGTATTTATATCATTACTCCGTATCATTTATAATTATAGAATTATATTTTTATCGTTATTATTATCATTATTATCATTATCATTATCATTATTATTATTATTATACTTTCTACTGACCAGACTGATATCCTAGTGCAGATGCCAATAGGTCGTTAAACTCCAATAAACGCTGATACCCTCAAAGGAAAAGACGATGGTGCCGAAAAAGGCTGGCATCATGGACCATCCTGCAAAGGGCGGCAGGCTGCTGACATCTGGCAGGGAACTGCTGAAGATGTTCGTGAAGATCAGGGATAGGCCTCAGTGTCACAACACAACACAGCATGTAGCATATAGGTGAACGTATAGATACAAAGAGATCTTCTTTATGTGAACACACATATATAGGTTTATATATGTGTACATATACAGCAATTGATAAATCGAATAATAATCATCATCATTATATCATGTACATTTATGGTGCAATCTCACCATCTAATGGGCTCTGAGCGCTTCACATGAAACAAAGCATATACAATAGTGCATGATAATACACCAGAGCACATGAGGACGTAAGTGAACAACAAAATCTACATCCATGATTTGGATACCTCTATGGTGCCTGTCGGAGTTAGAGGCAAACCTCTGAACGCTTTACAACGCTCAAGGCCTGACTAAGCGCGTTGGGTTACGCTGCTGGATTTGTCCGAACGCAGTGACGCCTCCTTGAGCTACTGAAACTGAACGCTTCACAAACGCGAAGCCATTTGCAACAACAACCTGGCTGTCTTGCCAAAGCCGACATTGAGCTACGTACTTTTAGGCGTTCATCATTCGTTTCCTGTGTCACTTGATTAGTGTTAAGACTGCTGTGTTATCTATAATTCTGGATTTTTTCTTCAATATTCTGCTCATGTTGGTTATTGAGAAATAATTCATTAACAAACAAAAAAAATGGTCCCTGCCGAGCTATCGTGAGGTTCTCTTTGCTGGAGTAAGACGTTTCTCTCTGGTCGGCAGTCAGGAGCGGGTAGCAAGCCCGAACAACACTACACAGTGCGGAAACACCTGTCGCTTGTCTTCTGGAGGTACACTACGAATGGATGAGAGCTTCTTAGATACGACCAATACACAAAAAACGCAAATACAGATTTAAAGGTTAAAAGTTTACCCTAGACTATGTTTTATGCTTTCCCCATTACTTTACAAAAACCAAGACACCTGGGCTTGGTTTTATTATATAAGATATAGATAGATAGATATAATAAGGCCTACATATATATATAGCCTCTCTCTCTTTTCACATACACACGCACACACACACACACGCTGATACATAGATATGTAGACATACATCACACTCACCAATAACATTAAGGATGTTGGTGATGGTGGAGCAGGGTGACATTTTTTCCAGCCTCCTGAACTGGCTGTAGATCAGCAGAGGTGCGGCCACCATCAGCTGGTATTTCCACATGCGAAAGTCCACTGATGTCTGCACTACCACCACTACATGGCTGAAACTGTTCTCATCTCTTTTTTTCTTCTATAGATACAGTCTGTTGAAACCAAATTAAAAACAACAACTTGCATTGAAAGAAATCCAAACTATAGTGAAATACATGGTAGTGGATCTGTGTAACCTTTTCTTTTCATGATCACGTTCGAGTTGCTTCAGCAGTTACAGTGTGGTTATTGATTCCTTTTGGATAGTTGAATGTTGTGTCATTTATTAATTATCTAGTGTTGCTATTTCAATGTTGTGTCATTTATCAATTATCTAGTGTTGCTATTGACGCCTTTACCATTTGTGTATGGTGTCTTTTTTATTGTTCTTTAGTTACTGACATTTGTTTATGTACTTTATTGTACATCAAAACAATAGCGTTGCAGAACAATAGCAGAGGAAAAGGGGCGTGGAGATGAACTACTCCCACTTAATGTTCTGGACCCTACCAATTGGGAACGTATTACTTGTGACCCTTGTACCTAAGCAGAAAATAACAATAGGTATCTCAGAAATACCATGGACGGTTTTTTCTTGCCTTTTATGGTACAGGACCGTGAGGTTGCGACGTATCCATAAAAGTTGTCATGGACACTCTGATATTGACCACAACAAAGATATTAAATTGCTTTATTTTTGCACTCTTTGGTGTGCCTTCTGTTGTTAGTAGTGTAGCTTGTTACGTGTGGAATTGAATCGTTTTGGAATGGTTTCTTGTTTAACGCTGTGTACCTAAATTAATGAGAAACAAAGTGGTGTTGTGTTGCATGTTTGGATCTGTACAAGTAAAAGAGCTGATATGTTTGTGTGGTTTTGAATATCCACGCGTTTTAATTACATATTACTAATCATCAAACATTTATATACTGTTTATTTGCAGATTTTTCATAAACGTACTGTTAATAACGCCACAATAAGAAAATTGCATTGTTTGTTTTTTGGTTGTCAACATCAAGGACATAAGTGATAAAGTTAGTGCGTAAATTTTTTTTTATTTTTTCCTCACTGTTGTCTTCTTTTTATCTGTGTTCCCAATCCATTCCCCTTTCTTTTCACAGGCAAGCCATCACTTTTTGTTCTCTTTACTGTAGCCTATGATGTACCATGTTATTTGCCTATTAGGCCTATTTGGGTATTTTTTGTTTGGTTTTCAAGAATTTTCTTTTTCCTTTATTAGAATTTCTTTTTGTATTCTGGGGATGTTGAATTAGTGGAAATTAAAAACAGTGAGGCCAGGAGATGAATGATTAATAAATAGTAAAGAGTGGTGACTCTCTCCATTCACAAGGTACACAACTTCAAGTCAGTGCTGCTTTCGCTACCGATTCGCTAGCACACAGGTAAATAAAAGGTACATTGGAACAAACCCAGACACTTCCTCAAAAAAGGAAGCACCGGGCCTACGAATTAAGTGGAATGGCTGGCGTCCTCAGCACGGCCTAATCTTTGAATGGTTAAAATAATGTCATGAACTATGTTTTGTAGGCTTATTTTAATGTTTTCCTGTGTATGTGACAGTTTTCTGTTGACAGCAGCTGGACATTTGTGTTGATGGGTAGTCCTCGTAATTCTGACCCTGAGCGTTCGAACTCCAACAGTAATCATTATGATAAATTGTTGTTGCAGGCGGTGGTAGTGCAGACATCTGTGGACTTTCCCATGTGGAAATACCAGCTGATGGTGGCCGCACCTCTGCTGATCTACAGCCAGTTCAGGGGTCTGGACAAAATGTCGCCCTGCTCCGCCATCGCCAACATCCTTAATGTCATTGGTGAGTGTGATGTATGTCTACATATCTATGTATCAGCGTGGGTGTGTCCTATATTTGTGTGTGTGTGTGTGTGTGTGTGTGTGTGTGTGTGTGTGTGTGTGTGTGTGTGTGTGTGTGTGTTATAATAAACCCAAGCCCAGGTGTCTTGGTTTTTGTAAAGTAATGGGGAAAGCATAAAACATAGTCTAGGGTAAACTTTTAACCTTTAAAACTGTATTTGCGTTTTTTGTGTATTGGTCGTATTTAAGAAGCCCTCACCCATGTTAATGTTGGTCGTAGTGTACCTCCAGAAGGCAAACGACAGGTGTTTCCGCACTGTGTAGTGTTGTTCGGGCTTGCTACCCGCTCCTGACTGCCGACCAGAGAGAAATGTCTTACTCCAGCAAAGAGAACCTCACGATAGCTCGGGACCACTTTTTTTTGTTGAAGAATTGTTTCTCAGTAACCAACACGAGCAGAATACTGAAGGGGAAAAAAATCAGATTTACAGATAAAACGACAGTCTTAAACACTAACCAAGTGACACAGGAAACGAATGATGAGCGCCTAAATGTACGTAGCTCTAAGTCGGCTTTGGCAAGATAGCCAGGCTGTTGTTGCAAATGGCATCGTG
>NC_134899.1:4663648-4666148 GCF_041734735.1 Babylonia areolata
TCTCTCTCTCTGATGATGATGATGATGATGATGATATGGAAACTTATATAGCGCCTATCCCCGGTCAGGGACCCAAGCTCTAAGCGCTTTACAAACTCGGGGTCATTTGCTGACTACCTGGGCAGAGCCGACTGACGGCTGCCATCATTCGTTTCAGACACGCACACTTACAGACAGACAGACTTGTAACATTTTACGTGTATGACCGTTTTGTTTATTTTAACCCGCCTCCGCCCCCCCCCCCCCCCCACCCCCACCCCCACCCCCCGCCCCCCCTTTCTCTCTCTCTCTCTCTCTCTCTCTCTCTCTCTCTCTCGACAGTACTTTTTTCAATGCATCTCTCTTCTTCTTCTTCTTCTTCTTCTTCTTCCTCTCTCTCTCTCTCTCTCTCTCTCTCTCATTGCTTAGATATTTCATATAATTATGTTTACATTATTTCCATGAGGACAATTATTTATTACGGTGGATCTTCATGATACGTGCGCTAGATGAGGTTCACCGGTACAATAATAATAATAATAATAATAATAATAATAATAATAATAATATAAAAATAAGAGAAAGAAGAAGAGCTTGGTAGAGAGGGCGTTAGCGGGGTTTTTTGTTGTTGTTTGTTTGTTTGTTTGTTTTCTTGTTGTTGTTTTTTGTTTTTTGCCTTTTCTCTTTTTTTTTTTTTTTTTTTTTTTTTTTTTTTTTTTTTTTGTTGCTTTTTTTTTTTTTTTTTTTTTTTTTTTTTGGCTTTTTTTCCCCCTTTTTTTGTGGAGAATATTGTCCGTCCAAGCCGAGTGAGAGATTGGGTCAACGGCTTTCCGGTAGCGCCACTGATGTCACTCTCTGCAGAGTGATCTTTTCTAAGGAATGACGAAACACACTGCTGACATGATCCCTTCTTGAAAGACATCAACGGCTTGGGCAACACACACACACACACACACACACACACACACACACACACACAGAGAGAGAGAGAGAGAGAGAGAGAGAGAGAGAGGAGGAGAGAGAGATTTCGTGATAAATCCGAGCCCCGTCAAAAACATTGTCAGCTTACTGCATTGTATGTTGTATCTCTCAGTTTGACGCTGCGTTATCGTTGTACATTATCCATGTACTCAGCATAACAACATTTATATGTGTATGTTTTTGCGTACCTCTTAGAACAACGGTAGATATGTAAGTCGGTCAAAGTGCTAGTATCTTCACCGCTGAAAACTTGAGAATCATTCACTCATTAAAAAAAAACACACACACACCTGAATTACGCTCGGTGTGTGTGTGTGTGTGTGTGTGTGTGTGTGTGTGTGTGTGTGTAGAATATTGTCCCTCCAAGCCGGGTCAGCGGGTTTCCGGTACCGCCACTGTTGTCTCTCTGCAGAGAGATCTTTTCTAAGGAATGACGAAACACACTGTCCCACCTTCCTGGACACAGTGGATATGAAATCATTGCCTTCCTATGCCGAGCCCTAGACACAGTGGATATGAAATCATTGCCTTCCTATGCCGAGCCCTAGACACAGTGGATATGAATTCATTGCCTTCCTATGCCGAGCCCTAGACACAGTGGATATGAAATCATTGCCTTCCTATGCCGAGCCCTAGACACAGTGGATATGAAATCATTGCCTTCCTATGCCGAGCCCTAGACACAGTGGATATGAAATCATTGCCTTCCTATGCCGAGCCCTGGACACAGTGGATATGAAATCATTGCCTTCCTATGCCAAGCCCTAGACACAGTGGATATGAAATCATTGCCTTCCTATGCCGAGCCCTAGACACAGTGGATATGAAATCATTGCCTTCCTATGTCGAACCCTAGACACAGTGGATATGAAATCACTGCCTTCCTATGCCGAGCCCTAGACACAGTGGATATGAAATCACTGTCCCACCTTCCCATGCCGAGCCCTTGACACAGTGGATATGAAATCACTGCCCCGACGGCCGTTAAAAAAAAATCAACGGAACCTTTCATCTTTAACTTGTATCTATTGCGTGCATATGGTGGTGATTATTTCATGTGTGGTTTTACTCTCAGTATCTAAACTGTTTGGGTTTCTTTTTTTCTGCTTTGATTCTTCCAAATGAATGACTGTGATTAGTGTGTGTGTGTGTGTGTGTGTGTGTGTGTGTGTGGTTTTGGATATTCTTTAAGTTGACATCTAAGCATTAAAAAAAAAAAAAAAACTTTCATCAAAACATATTGATTCGACTGTGATTCTCGTGTGTGTGATTCTCGTGTGTTGTTTATGTGTTTCGCAACACAAACTGGTTCATCCCATGGTATTGGAGATATAACAAAGTATACTGTATATTCTGTACTCTGAAAGCCCAAGCCAACCTTCCAAACCTGTCCCGCCAGAATCTTCCCAGATGGGAAGCCATGTCACGTGATAAGCAGAGCACGTGTGTGTGTCACTCCGCGAGACTTGATTCTTATCGGCATCTCAACAGCCTCTTGCGCGTGCGTTTTTATGGCGCCCCCTTGTAAAACTGTCATGTT
>NC_134899.1:4676148-4696148 GCF_041734735.1 Babylonia areolata
TGAATTGGGATGATCTCCTAGGTCTTCCCTACTTGCAACAAATTGCACAGATAGATAGATAGGTTGATTGATTGATTGATTGATTGGTTGGTTGGTTGGTTGATTGATTGGTTGATGAAATTGGTTTCGGGCTCAAATGAATTGATAAATGAATAGATGAATAGATAAATAAATAAATAGATAAATAAAAAATAAATAAATAGAGAAAGAACGAAAGAAAGAAACAAAGGAGGAATGACAGAAAAAAGAAAGAAACAAAGAAACAAAGAAAGGAAGACAGAAAAACTGCTTTCGGATTGAAACATTTTTTTTGGAGTAATAATAACAATAATAATAATACGCCCCCTCCCACCCCAACCCCTCCCACACACACACACTCAAAACACACACACACACACACACACACACACACACACACACACACACACACACACACACACCTGGGCAAGCACACACACACACACACACATACAATGATCTGATTTCAATTTCGGGCATTCCATAATCGATAGGAAAAACAAATGAAACTGCACGCAGGAAAAAAAAAAAAAAGGTGGCGCTATAGTGTAGCGACGCGCTCTCCCTGGGGAGAGCAGCTCGAATTTCACACAGGGAAATCTGTTGTGACAAAAAGAGAAACACAATACAATACAATACAATACAATACAATACAATACAATGCACTTGATACAATACACAATACAATGACAACGAAACTCGTCTCCAGTCGCACACATATCACGTTGACAAATACGTCATTAACGCAGAATGATTTATCATGACGTCTACTAGTCTGGACAGGTAATTTGGGTCTGCTACACCTGAACTGAGCTAAGCATAAGATGTGAGTATCAGACAAACTAGAAATATTCTTTTTTTTCATCCAGATTAGATTGAATGTTTGTGCAATATAAACACTTATCAAGCCTTTTACTTTCCTAAGTGTCACGCCACACCCGAATATAATTATATTGTATTCAATGGTTGACATTTAGACAGGAAGTATGAAATATCATCGGATTGACAATATTGCAAAGTTAATCGGCTGTATCTGAGTATCATACAAATTGGCAATTGAATTGAACGAAGTATTATTGATAATATAATGTTTAATTTTTCCATAATGCGAAATGCGGCACTTTTGATTTTGCTTGTCAGGTCTTTTGCATTTACCAATAAAACTCAAATGAGTAGAGACTAAAATACACAAATACTAAATACTTTAAGCATCAACAACAGGCATAAGAATACAGTCAAATAACCATCTCTCCCTCACACGTAAATGACCTACATAACCGCCTTTACGAAATGCTATAGTGTGTTGTTTTTGTCATAGTTAAATCGACGTTTAATTTGAGGGATGCTGCTATACACTGTACGCTGTTTAGCTGTGTTTCCAAACCTACAAATGTCTGATACTAAAACAACGTCATCGGCTAATATAAAAATAAACAATACAAATCACCAACTAACAAAAAGGGCCGCGAGTTCGTTGATAAAAGAAGAAAGTGATTATGGACTGCAAGTGTCTCCCTGTTTGACCCCAGCAGTAGAATTAACAAGATGAGTCACTTCTAAACCATTGCAGACCCTTGATGGTGCTACATTATACACGCTTATTATGCATTTGATGATTTTATTAATGGTATGAATTGATTTTACCTCTTATACCATTTTTCTAGATGAGATTGGCCACAGAATATTTCTATTCATGCAATCAAATGATTTTTTGATATCTATAAAAGCAACATTTTTTTTTTTTCATTTTCGAGAACTGATTCCGTACCAGCGCTAACGGTGAAAAAATATATGGTGGACAGATGCACAGCTTTACCAGCCTGATATTCATCAGTAATGTCGTTCTTTTCTACCCAGTCTAGTAAATAAGTAACCACTTACAACAGAGTAAACCAATGTTCAACAGTTGAACACCTTTTTTTCAAAACCAGCCTGATAATCAACAGTAATGTGTGTGTGTGTGTGTGTGTGTGTGTGTGTTTACCCATTTTGGTTAACTGTTATAAATGATTCCAAATAATTTACCGCTTATAGACTATGGTCAATAGTTGAAAAACAATTTTTAATTCAAACCAGCCTGATATTCACCAGTAATATTTTTTTCTCTCTACCCATTCTTGTTACCTGTTACAAATTATAAATCCAAATATTTTGCTACTTTAGTCTATATCATTTAAAGAAATAAAAACTCCTCATTACTTCCATCATTTATCTTGAAGACTGGCAACATAATTGATTTGGTCCAGTTGTCTAGAAACATGATATCATAAAACGTTGACTGAATAATTTTAGAAATAACTTGAGGGGGGAAAAACATTGCAAGGCTGCTTTCTCGAACGAAAATTTAATCAGTACAATGGCATCAGAATAAGCTGCCTTTCAATTATTATGTTTTCTAAATGCTAGCAATATATCTTCTATAGTAATTGGACGATTCATATACTCATCTGTGTAGTCTTTAAACGCAACTTCACAACAGTCATCATTGTGTAACAAATTTAAAAAATGTTCAACCATCCATCAGTTGCAATATTATTTTTAGGCTGTTCACTTATAAACGGCATGTTATGAACAACATCCCAAAGATCCCCTTTGACATAATTATATACGTTACAAGCTTATCTGGTTAAAGAAAGCTAATCAATTCATTCTTGTTTTCCTCAAGTAAATATTTTTATTCGCTCGCGTCAAGCAAACACAAATGCGGTTTTATCTTCAACTTTTTTCTGAACGACAATGACTAATTCGTCACAGTCTCCTTGCTTTCCTTTGACCATGAAAGGTCTCGATCATAGTAATCATGAGGTGCCCTGTTGCTATTCATACACAAACACATCTTTTCAAGCATTCAGCACTTTGTTTCATACAATCATTAAATATGTTTAGTACCTCGTTCACATATTCTTGCATTTTCTGTTTTTACCCGAATTTCTTCATTATATATATATATATATATATATATATATATATATATATATATATATATATATATATATATATATATATATATAGATAGATAGATAGATAGATAGATAGATAGATAAACTGAGAAAGATATTCATCTCAGAGAGAGACAAAGAGACAGACAGACAGATAGACGGACAGACAGACAGAGGAAGAGACAGAGAGAGACACGGGGATGGGGGGTGGGGGGGGGGGAAGTTCTACCTATTAGCTCTTTCATTTTAAGCCACGCATTTCGTTTCCTCAGTTTCAGTTTCAGTTTCAGTAGCTCAAGGAGGCGTCACTGCGTTCGGACAAATCCATATACGCTACACCACATCTGCCAAGCAGATGCCTGACCAGCAGCGTAACCCAACGCGCTTAGTCAGGCCTTGAGGAAAAAAAAGGTGAATAAATAATAGATAAGCTTACATAAATAAATAGATAAATAATAATCATAATATTAAAAAAGGTAGTAGTAACGATAATACTAATAAAATAATAATAATAATAATAATAATAATAATAATAAATAAATAAATAAATAAATAAGACAACAATGATGATAAATAAGCAAATAAATGTAAAACATGAAGACTGACACACATTCACACATACACCCACACATGCATAACAGATATGCACCAAACATGCAGTTTCACAGATATGAAAGCACAGTCAAATACATATAAACGTACATGAGCTCCAACACACACACACACACACACACACACGCACACACACACACACACATTCCTAGCGTATTGATTTGTTTTTTACTAGAGACATCGATTTTTCTACAGAATTTGTCAGGGACAAACCTTTCGTTGTTGTAGCTCTCTTGTTGCCATGAATGGACTTCCAATCTGAGGGTCCCGGGTTCGAATCTCGGTATCGGCGCCTGGTGTGTGGAGGGTGGAGATTTTTCCCGATCTCCCAGGTCAACGGATGTGCAGACCTGCTAGTGTATGAACCCCCTTCGTGTGTATACGCACGCAGAAGATCAACTACGCACGTTAAAGAGCCTGCAATCCATGTCAGCGTTCGGAAACAAGAACATACCCAGCATGCACACCCCCGAAAACGGAGTATGACTGCCTACATGGCGGGGTAAATAAAAAAAAAATGGTCATACCCTTAAAATGCTACATGTTTGAGTGTGTATGTATGCGTGACTTAAACCTGGCTGAGTGACACCGGAAACGAATGACGAGCGTCCAGTAGAACCCGTCAGTAGGCTCTACCCAGGTAGGCAACCTGTTGTTGCCAATGACCCCGTGTTTGTAAAGCGCTTAGAGCTTGGTCTCCGACTAAGGACAGGCGATATATGTATCCGTGTCATCATTCATTCATATTTGTTTGTATATTTGTTTGTTTTGTTGGTGGTGTTGTTGTTTGTTGTTGTTTATATGTGCCAAGTGTATGCTGCACATGGGACCTCGGATTTTCGCACTGACCAGAAGACAAACATCAAACTACACAGCTTCCATCGCTTCCATGATTACGTATATTTACTTTGTTGCACGTGCACATTCAAAGGCGTGCATGCACACAGATACACATGTAAACACACACGCAAAAAACACATGCGCACGCGCCCCGACATACATGCCAACACACAGACACAACGACACACGCACACATTCACACACACATACACACACGCACACACACATACACGCGCGCGCGCGCACACACACACACACACACACACACACACACACACACACACACACACACACACACACACACACATCACGTAACCCACACCTTGACCCCTTAAGACAGACGATCAGTGCCCTTTCTCCGCCCCCCCCCCCCCCCCTCCTCCCCTTGAACTCCCGAACCCCACATCCTCAACTCTTTCTTCTCCTGACATTACTCTGCTAAAAACAAATAGTAAAATAAAATACAAAAAACAACAACAACAATGCGCTGGTTTCTCAAATACTGAAAATTCAGTAGATGTGAGCGTCAAAAATTAAGAATGCAGGAAATAAAATAAAATAAAAGGGAGGGTGGGTGGGGAGGGTGGAGCAAAGGAAAGAAGTTAAACTGCTTCTAACCCCCCTCACACAAAACTCCCCCACTCCCCCTTGACACCCCCACCCCACCCCATCACCCCGTCCCCATGCACACACATACACCAGTAATGATGGCCAAAGGTCTCTCTCTCTCTCTCTCCCTCTCTCTCTCTCTGTCCTTCGCTCGCTCTTTCCCACACCCACCCACAAACAACCACAACCCTACAACCACACACACACCCCCAACCTCCCCCCCACCCCACACACACACACACACAGGGAGAAGGAGACAGGGAGACGCCTGACTGTCCAAACAAAAATCCCCTCCTGCCAAAAGAAACACCCAACTGTGGAACAGACCACGACAGACAGACAGACAGACATACACGCAAACACGCAGAGATACAGACAGAGACGGAGAGGCGCGCGCGTGCAACACACACACACACACACACACACACACACACACACACACACACACACACAGAGTAAAACAGAGAGAGGTGGAGAGAGAGAGGAAGTCTCACAAAGAGACAGACACAGACAGACACTTACACAGAGGGAGAACTCCCCTCCCCCATCCCCTCAACCACCACCACCACCACCCCCCCACACACACACACACACACACAGAACGAGAGACAGAGAGAAGCCCCAATACACTCAGAGAGACAGAGACAGAGAGAGACAGAGACACAGAAAGAATCGAGACCGAGAGAGAATGGCTGGAAGAGAAAATGACACCGAAAATCGAGACCGAGAGAGACAGAGATAGAGACAGAGAGAAAAACACAGAGAGACAGAGACAGACGGAAGCAGACAGACTGACAGACCACAGACAATAAACAATGTGCAACACAGGGAAATAAAAATGGTCAATCACCACTCCAGTGAAATGAAAGGAGTTTTTGTTCTTTCCCTTCCAATACCCATGTCTCACGGTGTCAGTAAAAATGAAATCGTAACACTGAAGTGCGCGCGCGCGCGTGTATGTGTGTGTGTGAGAGAGAGAGAGAGTGTGTGTGTGTGTGTGTGTATGTGTGTGTTTGTGTGTGAGAGAGAGAGAGAGAGAATGTGTGTGTATGTGTGTGAGAGAGAGAGAGAATGTGTGTGTGTGTGTGTGTGTGTGTGTGTGTGTGTGTGTGTTTGTCTCTGTGTGTGCCGTGTGCGTGTGTGTATGTATGTGTGTGTGCGTGCGTGCGTTAGTGTATACCTGCGGTACGTGCGTCCACACGTGCGAGCGTCTCACTTTCTGTGTCTGTGTTTCTCGATTTAATGAGAGTGACCACAAATCACTTTCTGCACAAATCTGTCAATTTCACCCAAACCACTGACGGAAACAACTGATTGGCCGAGAAGCCGCCCCAAGTAGGCGGAGCTCCGTGGATGACACGCTGAGGCGTACGCCAATGGGCGGGGCCAGGACGCAAAACAAGGCGGGTCGTTGTTTTCGGTATCGCTCGGACAGATTGGGGGCGGAGGGGTGTAGCCTGGCTTGTAAAACTGCTATTACCGGAATGACCCATTGATATGGAGACACAAGCCTCGATTGGGACACCGGACAATCGCAAGGTACCCTAAAAAGATGGTCCCCAGTTGATCCCAGAGCGGACAGTCTGAGAGAGTGAAGTGCCGAACGCAGTCGGTGTTGGATTCTGTGTGATAAATTGTGTGGGGACTTAGGACGTCAGTCGGAAAGCAAGTTCAACTCCCAGCAACTTCGAACGGACTTGTTTGTTATTTACGGGGAGTTGTCGACAAGCCTTGATAATTCATTCCTACCCTAGCCAGTGGGTAGACAACGATCTTCCTTCCTTCTCAGTGTTGGTTTTTATCGACGGCTGCATCGGTGAGTATTTTATGCCTTCATTTATTTCCCTTCTCTTTTCTCTGATCTCAGATCATAAATTCGACCAAAACGTTTATGGTGGTACGGTTGTTGGTGGGCTTATGGCTGGAATCACTTTATGACTTTTTACGACTGCGCAGGATCTTCTTTCTGTCTATTTCGTGTTCGGGAAGGCCACAAGCTCTTTGAGGGAGCTATGACATTGTTCGGCCTGTTATTTGTCACGAATTTGAAAGCTTAGCGTGCTGATAGTATATGAACTTTCCTTACTGGGGAAAAATGGGCTATGACTGTTGTGTGTCAAAGTGGAGTGTAGTCTGTTATTAGTCCATTGAAGATTTCTGGTTATTTGTTTTTCTGGGTGGCTCTTCTTCAGTCTTTCAGTGATGAGTCGAAAATTTGGGTTTTGTGTTTTTTTGTTTTTTGTATTTCTTTTATCACAACAGATTTCTCTGTGTGAAATTCGGGCTGCTCTCCCCAGGGAGAGCGCGTCGCTACACTGCAGCGCCACCCACTTTTTTGTATTATTTCCTGCCTGCAGTTTTTGTTTTTCCTATCGAAGTGGATTTTTGTACAGAATTTTGCCAGGAACAACCCTTTTGTTGACGTGGGTTGTTTTATGTGCGCTAAGTGCATGCTGCACACGGGACCTCGGTTTATCATCTCATCCGAATGACTAGCGTCCAGACCACTCAAGGTCTAGTGGAGGGGGAGAAAATATAGGCGGCTGAGCCGTGATTCGAACCAGCGCGCTCAGATTCTCTTGCTTCCAAGGCGGACGCGTTACCTCTAGGCCATCACTCCACAGAATTTAGGATAAGCTGTTAGTGAACTTGGCTCGTAGTGGGCCCAGTAGCTTTAAGTTCGCCACTCCGTATACCTATAACTTATACGTGTTCGAAGTGTTCGATCGTTAAAAGAAGACAGTGTCACGACCAGGCCTTGCGATGGATGGGTACAAGGCTGGCGACCAAAGATATCCTGGCGTTATGTTGTTTTCATTTGTTATTATCATTTTCATCATTGGTAACCATCCTCTTTTTATGTCTTTGAATTGTCTGAATGATAGATAACGCATGGCATTTTTTTCTGATATCTCTTCAGAACATCAGAATTTTATCCTGTCACCGCTTCAGTGATATTGCCAGTACAGACTGTGAGAAAAGGACCCCAGCCTCTGACTCAGTCTGAACACACACACACACACACACACACACACACACAGATACACACACACACACACACACACACACACACACACACACATGCGCACACACGCGCACACACGCACACACACATACACACACACCATTTTTCACCCTCTGCCCAATACCGTTCCCTCCACCACACCCCGCCCTCCACCCTTCCGC
This sequence comes from Babylonia areolata, assembly GCF_041734735.1. Classification (NCBI taxonomy): domain Eukaryota; kingdom Metazoa; phylum Mollusca; class Gastropoda; order Neogastropoda; family Buccinidae; genus Babylonia; species Babylonia areolata. The sequence goes on from NC_134899.1 coordinate 4,684,353, forward strand.
ACCCACCCCCCCGAACCCGGGGGCAGGCCTAAGGTCAAGCGGATTGTTTCGCACAGTCAAATGTTATGTTCTGTCCGTGCTTTGCAAAAGGCTGCTGTCTATTATTTGTCATGCTGAAGAAAGGTCCGCGCTCAATCTGTCAACGTCAGGGAAAGCTGGGTGTTCACGTTCACAGACTTTTGAAACTGTTGTTTACTGGTTGATTATGGGTAGGTTGTTGGCGGTGGTGGGTAGTGTTAACGACATGGGCGTTATTTGACTGCCGGCAGATGAAGAAAAACAAGAGAGGCAAGGCCTTCAAGACTCACTTGTGGCAAATTAAGTCTCCTAGCATTAATTACAGAGTAATTTCCCTTTTTTACAATCTGCACCAAAACGTCTGCAAAATAAATAAAACTTCCATGCTTAGCAAAAGAAGTTCCTGTTTGAACAAAAAATGATAATAATGACTGCTCTTGTTGTTGTGTCGAATATCAGATCAAAGTGTCAAGTTTAGAGAATACAGAAAATATAAATATTACAGTAAATGCAGTTTGTATATAATTAGGCTTCGTTTTTTTGTTGTTGTTTTTGTGCCCATCCCAGAGGTGCAATATTGTTTTAAACAAGATGACTGGAAAGAACTGGATTTTTCCTATTTTTATGCCTAATTTGATGTCAACTGACAAAATATTTGCAGAGAAAATGTCAATGTTAAAGTTTACCACGGACACACAGGCACACACACACACACACACACACACAACCGAACACCGGGTTGAAACATAGACACTTTGTTTACACAAGTGAGTAAAAAATCAGACATGAAAGTGGTCTTATATAGGCTTCGTGCTCTGTCTGTCTCTGTCTCTCTCTGTCTGTATGTATGTCTGTTTGTTTCGGAAGGATATGGATCGATTCGTTGGGAATGTGAAGAAAAAATAGTTTCCAGGAAGGGTTCAAAATGAGGGTATGACGGAAAGAATTTCCAGGTTTGGATGATTGACTGACTAGTTGATTAATGTGTTAATAATTGATGGATGATGATAATAATGCTGCTGCTGCTGATGATGATGATGATTATTATTATTGTTATCATTACTATTATTATTATCACTATCATTATTGTTACTATTATCATCATCATAATCATTATTTCCTGTATCCGTTTTACATTGGATATAAAATTAAAGAATTGATTATTCCATTCTTTAGCACGCATATCTTGTCATTTCTGATGCGTGGATGTCCATGGTGTATGTAAAACCGCTTTATTTTTATTTTCATTACTTTCTTTCTTTTTACTAGCTAGTTAGTGTTTTATTTTCACTTTTCATTACTTCCTTTCTTTTAACTAGCCAGCTAGTCAGTGTCTTATTTTCAGTTTTCCTTCTGTTTTTGCTGGTGGGGTGGATTTTTTTTTCAACAATCGGTCCATCATAACTTATTCTTTCTAGTTTCATCAAGCAGTCTGCTGAGGTGTTTGAATGAATTTTTTGTTTTCACTATTAATCTGATTATTTTTGGTGGTGGTGGCGGTGGCGGTGGTAGTGGCGGTGGTAAGTTTTTTTTTTAACTAGTTTTTTTGCGGTTTTTGTTGTTGTTGTTGTTTGTCTTTTTTTCGGGGGGTGGGGGGTTTTTTGTGTTTTTTTTTTAATCAGCCCTCAAATGACCTGTGCAGTCAGACGAGCGGTTAATTAACATTAACGCGCCTCTTGTTTTCCTGTTCATTCAAAAACAATGGACTGAAAATGATGCGCAACACTTTTTAGCCACCTTGAACTGTCCACCTTCACCCCTCCACAGGAGGAAAGTGGCTGAATGGTTAAGACGCTCAACTGCCAATACAGAGTCACTAAGGGTCTGAGTTTGGAGTTCCCATTTCGCCATTTCTCCTAAGTTTTACTGGAAAGTCTTCTTCTTCTTCTTCTTCTTCTGCGTTCGTGGGCTGCAACTCCCACGTTCACTCGTATTTACGCGAGTGGGCTTGTACGCGGATGACCGTTTTTAACCCGCCATGTAGGCAGCCATACTCCGCTTTCGGGAGTGTGCATGCTGGGTATGTTCTTGTTTCCATAACCCACCGAACGCTGACATGGATTACAGGACCTTTAACGTGCGTATTTGATCTTCTGCTTGCGGATACACACGAAGGGGGTTCAGGCACTGGCAGGTCTGCACATATGTTGACCTGGGAGATCGTAAAAATCTCCACCTTTTACCCACCAGGCGCCGTCACCGTGATTCGAACTCGGGACCCTCAGATTGCAAGTCCAACGCTTTAATTAACCATTCGGCTATTGCGCCCGTCAGACTGAAAACTCAAACAGCGTCCAGTCGCTCGGATGAGACGGTAACCCGAGGTCCCGTGTGGCGCACTGAAAACACAACAACATAAAAAACACACGGCAACGAGAGTGTTGCCCTCTGGTAAAATTCTGCATGATAAAAAAAAAAAAAAAAAAAATCTTCAGTACAAAAAAATCCGCTCTAGCAGGTACGGAAACAGATATGTGCATGCACCCTGGGTCTGACCAAGCGCTGGGTTATTACCCTGCTGGTCAGGCATCAGTCTAGCTAACGTGGTGAAGGGAATAGTTCTGGATTTGTTCGAACGTAGAGACGCCTCCTTGAGAAACTGAAACTGAAACTGAAACCCTCCTCTGTGTCTCTCTGCCTTTGCCCCTCACAGCCTAGCATGGTGGGCATGCAGCAGCCGGTGGAGATGATGAGCCTCCAGCCCAACGCCCCCATCATGAACGGTGGCAGCAACGGCCGGCCCTCCCCCTCGCCCTTCACCTACCCCCACTTCAACAACAGCAACACCACCAACAACGGCAGCAGCAACAACAACAGCAACGCCTTCAGCGGCGGGGCCGGTGGTGGCTATGACGGCGGCAGTGGAGGGGAAGGCAGTGTGGGGTGCCAGACCCCCCCAGGAAGCGCTGCCAACGGAGGTCACGTCCCGGGGCACCCACACCCACACCCACACCCCCACCCCAACTACAACCCGGAAACCGGTGGTGCCTACCTCTTCCCGAACCCCATGATGTACGACCCTAGCTTAGTCCCACACCACCACCAACACCACCACAGCACCAACAGCAACAACAGTCGATGGCGACGACATCAGCAACAACGACGACATCACCAGCAGCAGCGACAGTGGCCGTGACGGAGGACGGCGGGAGTTCCGTCCCTTCCCCCTACGCCTGGTCCGGGGCATACATGCCTCAGATGCCCGGCGCCATGCACCTCCCCCACCGCCCCGCGCATATGGGACTTGACGACTGGGGGCAGCAGTACTTTGAGGCCGCCGCGGCGGCAGCGACGTCGTCCTCGGGGCAGCCCGTCATGCCCAACGGAGGCACCCCCCCTCCTCATCCTCATCCCTTCCACCCCAGCTACAGTGCGAACTACCACCACCACCCGTACCGGATCCACCCTGGGGGGATGGACGGCATGTACCCGCCGCCTCAGGGCATGGTGATGGAGAGTGGGTCGTCGTCCGGGGAGAGCTGTTCGCCCCCCGGGGGGGCAGGTCCTGGGTGCAGTGGCGGGACCGGCACCAAGCAGCTGCGCCCCCCCTACGAATGGATGAAGCCGGCCAACCTTCAGCCTGCACCGGGTGAGTGTTGACTTGTGTGGTGTGCTGTGTTGTGTTGTGTTGTGGGGGCAGGGTGGTGGTGTGTGAGGGGGGGGGGAGGGAGGTGTGTGCGTTGTGTTATGTGTGTGTGTGTGTGTGTGTGTGTATGTGTCAGTCTCTCTGTATCTTTGTGTGTGTGTGTGTGTGTGTGTGTCCCTGTCCCTGTCCCTGTCCCTGTGTATGCATATCACTCTGTCTCAGTCTGTCTCTGTCTCTCTCTCTTTCTCGCTTTCTCTTTCTCTATCTCTGTCTGTCTCTCTCGCTCTCTCCCTCTCTTTTTCTCTGTCTCTTCCTATGTCCCCCTCTCTCTCTGTCTCTCTCTTTCTCGGTCTTTCTCAGCCTCTCTCTCTTTCTGTCTCTTTCTCAGACTCTCTCTCTTTCTCTCTGTCTCTTTCTCAGACTCTCTCTCTTTCTCTCTGTCTCTTTCTCCGTCTCTCTCTCTCTCTTTCTCTCTCTCTTTCTCCGTCTCTCTCTCTCTTTCTCTCTATCTCTTTCTCAGTCTCTCTTTCTCCCCCTCTCTTCCTGTTCCCTTTATTATTTCTCTTTTCCTCTCTTCCCACTCTCTCTCTCTCTCTCTCTCTCTCTCTCTCTCTCTCTCTCCCATCCCCCTCCCCCACCTCCGCCCCCTCTCTCTCTCTGTCTCCCCCCCCCTACGCCCTCCCCCAGCCACCCCTCCCCCTCCACTCCCTCCCGATGAAGATGAGAGTTACATGCCCCTTGCGATACATTGCACGTCGAGCTTACAACGCGTCACCGGCCACTTGAGCACGGATCCCAAGGCGACACGAAGAGCACAGATGATAGTGACGTGCAAGTTTTCACTTTGTACCCCCCCTGTTTAACTTGGTTTATCATCATTGTTGTCTTATTTATTTATTTATTATTTTATTATCATTTTCATTACTACTACCTTTTTTATATCATAATTATTATTTATTTATTTATGTAAGCTTATCTATAATTTATTCACCTTTTTTTTCTTTTCTTTTCTTTTTTCTTTTTTCTCAAGGCCTGACTAAGCGCGTTGGGTTACGCTGCTGGTCAGGCATCTGCTTGGCAGATGTGGTGTAGCGTATATGGATTTGTCCGAACGCAGTGACGCCTCCTTGAGCTACTGAGACTGAAACTGTTCAACTTGGGATGAGAGGGATGGGGAAGAGGAAAGAGATGATGAGAAAAGTCGTGGAGGGTGGAGGATGAACAGACCTGGGTTGTGAAGTGAGGGCGGGGGGAGGGGGGTTGGGTTCCGGGTTCCGGGGGGGGGGGGGGGTTAGTTTGGAGAGTTACTGACACGGTACTAATAAAGATATCAAGAACAACATCGAGAAGAGAACGTTGTCCGTGTTGAAGCGAGCAGGGAGGGGGTGTGTGTGTGTGTGTGTGTGTGTGAGAGAGAGAGAGAGAGAGAGAGAGAGAGAGAGAGAGAAGTCTGGACGGCGAGGGGGTTGTGAAGAGGGGGTGGTTGTGTGCCTGTGCCTGTCATATGATAAGAGGTAGGTAAAAGATACCGCAGACTGTACGGTACCTAAAGTAAAGCACGAAACGGTACAGTTCGTGGAGAGAAAACAGTGAAACAGGTCTCGTCTTGTGTCCGGGGGACCAACACATGGTCAGGTGCCCTTCAGTTGGTGTTACGTCACGTTTGGCAGTTTTATGATGCTCAACAGTAGCGATCGAGTACCTGCTTCCCCGTCGTATCGTCTGCCGAGTTCTGATAAAGGTGGGGATGGGGGTGTGGGGGGGCGGAGGGGGGGGGGGGAGTGACTTGCACGTGTTTTCTGTGCAGTCGTATGGTGTACATGGTGTGGTGATTGGGCGGTGGGGGTGGGGTGGGGGTGATACATATGGCGAGTTGTATTGGTGGGGGGGAAGGGGTGAGGAGGAAGAGGGATCGTGGATAGAGAGGGATGGTGGAGGGCTGGGGGGTTAGGGGGAGGGGGTGGGGGTTGGACATGACGACACACCTGCCACGCAAGGGAGACTGATGCAGAGAGGGAGGGGAGGAGGGGAAGGGGTGGAGAGAGGGAAGTGTGGTGGGGGGGGGGGGGGGCGTGAACGTTGTTCATTTATGACGGCACTTGTGTTCGATAACGACTTGCTCCTGGTGTTGTAAACTTGCCACGAGATAAGGCTGTTTGTGTTCCCCTCTTCGCTCTGTGTGTGTGTGTGTGTGTGTGTGTGTGTGTGTTCTTACTTCAACACATCGATGCTTCATTCGATACTGAAAGATGAGGAAACGTGAAAAATAAAGAAAGAAACGAAAAGGATTGGTGAACCAGTATGAACACCACCAGAACTACAGTACGTTAAGATGAGCAACGAAAATGACCATTTTCATATTGCATATCCTTGTGATTCGAACTCGGAACATTCGGACTGCCAGTTGAGCGCTGTGTATTCTTTTCTCAGTCTCTTCCGCCAGTATGTTTTATTTCATCCGAAACGAATGCCTGTGACATTGTTCCCTTTCCCTCGAAACGTAATGTGGTTGTATTGCTGATTCACTCTCTGTACACAGCTGTGCAATATATCAATAGGAATACGTTTTTTGATAAGTGATAACTGCATATATGATATATTAAGTCAGTTAGCGAAGGATGTAAAATGACAGGAAGAAAAAGGATCTGTGGATGGATCGCCACGAACCGTCCCGGCCACGTTAGGGACCTTGCTGGGAGCAGCAGTTTGTCCCGCCACGTTAGGGACCTTGCTGGGAGCAGCAGTTTGCCCCGCCACGTTAGGGACCTTGCTGGGAGCAGCAGTTTGCCCCGCCACGTTAGGGACCTTGCTGGGAGCAGCAGTTTGCCCCGCCACGTTAGGGACCTTGCTGAGAGCAGCAGTTTGTCCCGCCACGTTAGGGACCTTGCTGGGAGCAGTAGTTCACTGGTCACTTTCTCGGACCAGCAGGGCAGTATCGCTACTGTCAAAGGTCAGTTCCAAAACACAGTCTTAGCACGTTGGCATCAAACCCAAACAAAAAAATCAGACAGTCGTTCCAAGAGTTGTAAACGCCTTTTTGTCTTCAACTTGACTTTACCACCACCCTGCGGGGTCAGGGGGAATTAACCGGTCACCGCCACCAGATTATAAAATCCCGGGCTTTGAAAACAGTCAACAATCTTTAGACACCCCCGTAGCTCTCTCGGGCGGAGACCCTCCTGCCTTGGGCAGTGAACAGGATGTGCTAAAGTTCAACAGAGCCTTGTCAGCCTTCTCGCCTCCCCTGGCTCTTCATGGGAAGATGGCGGGGGGTGGGGGGGGGGGGGGGGGGGGGGGGATTCTGTGAGCTTGTTTACCTGCCGTGGAAGGCTAGGCGTTTGGAAGCCTTGTGATTTAATCAACATCAACAAAGAGGGGGGAAGAGGACCAGTTGAATGACTTGTATAGTGTCTATAGTGTCTTCGCTTGCAGCTTGAGAAGGAGAGAGAGAGAGAAGGGGGGTGGGGGCAGATACAGCCAAAGCGCTATTCAGCTTCTGGGGGAAAGAGTTAGAGGCGGAACAGAGTGACAGAGACTTGAGAAGAAAGACCTGTAGCGCAGACGGGTGTTTGAAGGCGACTCGGATTGGCTAAGGTTGAGTCAAGATTGGGGTGGGTGGAGAAGAGAGAGACAGAGGATAGGGAGTGGGGTGGGGGGTGACAGGAGAGAGAGAGAGAGAGAGAGAGAGAGAGTGCGCGCGTGTGTGTGTGTGTGTGTGTGTGTGTTCGTTCTTTAGTTTAGCGTCTTTTCACTATCAGTGATATTAGACGTTAAAAAAAAAAAAGTAGGGGGGCATGGGGGGAGGAAGGTGGTGGTGGTGGAGGGAGGTGGGGGGGGGGGCGGGAAGAGGAAAACAGAAAAAAAGGTAAACTAGAAAACTACCGTAAAATGTATAACTAACATGCAATTACATTTAACAGTAACAATTCAATAATAATAATGATAATAATCAGAAACTATTAACACAATTCTGAAGTGCATTAAAGGAATGTAGAAATAGGGCTATGAATTAATGCCTGTGAAAGTTCGACCATAAGAACCTCGTCAGAACGTACGTACCTTCTTGCCCAAGTATTTCAAAGAGAATGATAATTCTGCAGATGATTTTTGTAAAGTGTGTGTGTGTGTGTGTGTGTGTGTGTGTGTGTGTGTGTGTGTGTGTTCTCTTTACTGTTTAACAACACACAATAACGTAACAAGCGGCAGTTTTACTACACCATATTGGAAGCATTCAACCATTTTCATTTCTTGGTATTTTTCTCTTTACATCCATCTACACTGTGGAAAGTTCCGTGAATCTTTCTTCGGGCTTTCTCGTTTAATTGCTAGCTCTTTTCTTTTCTGTTTTCTTCTTTTTAATAGCGGATTTCCGGGTCATAATCCAGTAATGAATAAAATATGACACGTCTTGACAACGTCTTTGTCATGCATTCTTATTGCTTTCTGAGTGACTTGTGTGTAGACAGACGGAGTCAAGTGGTGTCTGTACGAGTATGGTTTACAGGTCGAGTAGCTTTCACGTTTTTTCGCCTGTGGGACTCCAAGCACTTCGTGTTTATAGTTGGATTCGTCGAATCTCCTTCTCTGTGTGTCTCTGTCTCCCCTTTTTTCTGTGTTATCTCTGTCTCTGTCTCTCTCTGAATGTATCCCTCTCTCCATCCTTTTCTCTTTCCCTCTCTTCGTTTCTCTCTCGTATATGGCTTGAGCGGATCATTGAAGCGAACGTGGGAACCTGATTTGAAACAGTTAGGATAGGGATTGTCTCCCGGTTTATTACCCTCTCCCCTCTCTCTCTCTCTCCCTCTTTCTCTCTAGACACTGTGTACTGGTGCCGCGAAAAACTAATCAAAAATGAGTCGCTAACTTAAACAAGTGACAATGGTTCACATCAACACCACCTCCACTTGATCCCGTAGTTCTCCATCGTTCCCATGCACGCAGCTTCTCCTAGACGGAGTTTCATCAACTCTGGGCGACATCGCACGGCTGAGCGCGCACGGTCACACCTCCGTGGCCTCGGCTGTGTGAGCCCCAAGACACACATCGCAAGTGACACGCATTGTGTCCATTGTGTGCCGCTGGGGGAACATCTTCCTTCTAGAGTCACGGAAGCACTGCCTTCTTCGGCGTCCGAGCGCTTCCGAACGGTCGACCGTAGCGACAGAGTAGGGCTTGGGTTCGAGTCTCTGCGAACCGTTGTCATGTGGACTGTTTGCTGTACCCGGTGTGTGTGTGTGTGTGTGTGTATGTGTGTGTATGTCTGTGTCTGTGTGTCTATGTGTGTGTGTGTCTGTGTGCGCTAATTAACAACCTTGTTTACGGAACTAATCCGAGTCGAGTAGGGCCAGAGTAGTAATAAACGAGTAGCTTTCTAAACACTTGGCGAAAGTGATTGGGAGATTGAGGTGTCTTTAGTTTCCGAGACAGCTTCCGCCTTTGACCTTGGTGTCCAGTTACGGAGTCTTCAGTGATTTGGGCTGTCCAGGATGACTGTGTAGTGCATGTTTTACGTGCGGGTCTGACGCCGGCGTGTCTGGGCGGAAAATGGAAACTGGATGTTCACAAATGAGAGGCCTTCCGTGTTAAAGAACCCAAACCGTGGGAACCTAACGTGTATTGCACGTGTTACACGTGTCAGCACAATATTAGCGTTCAAACCCACCCCATCCAGATGATTGAAGAAGTTTTATGGAGGGGGTGGGGGTGTCAGTTGGGTGGGAAAGACAATGTTCAGTTTGTGCTAGAAATGGGATGTTTCAGAACCATCTTCATCGGCCTCGAGCGCTTCCGAACGTCTGGCGCGACAACATGTCTGGCCTGGGTTCGAATCTCTCCAGTCCTGTCTTGCCCTTTGCTACCCGGGACTGTTCTGGTGTAATGGAAACTTAATTGTCTGGTCGTAAAACCATTGGTTTTTACTAACACTTCATTAAGGAGGGGTACGTTCAGGTGTTGATAAGTTTCCGGAGCCGCTTGTGAACATTGATTGTTCAACTGTAGTGTGTAGGGCGTGTCTGCGTTCGGGTTTCGCGGTCCATGACATGTGGGAACTTTCCCACGTGCATCCGGGCGTCAGTCTGTCTGGACCGGAAATTGAAACTGGACATCCACCAATGAGAAACGTTTCCGAGTCACAGGACCAGGATCGTGTCAGCCTAACTTTTATTGCACATGTTTCACCTGACAATATCCATGTTCAAAACCACTCCATCACGCTGGTTGAAAGAGTCAAGCGGAGTCGACATTCAAGGTGTGTTAGGAATAGCAGCAGTTCCAGTGTCATCCTCAGCAGCCTCCAGCGCTTCCAAACTAGGCTCGCGACTGTATGTCTGGCCTGGGTTCGAATCTCTCCAGTCCTGTCTTGCCGTTTGCTGTACCAGTCTTTTTCTGGTTTAATTAACACTTTGTTCACGGAGACTGATACAGGTGTGGTCTGTAGGCTTGGTCATAAAACCGTCAGTTTCATAACTACTTCATTAAAGAACGGTAGGTTTGGGGGGTCGGTTCCGAGGCAACTTCTGGATATAGTGTGTTTGAATACAGTGCCTGGGACATGTCTTTGTGTAATCTTTTCCGTGTCAAGGGGGCGTGTACACGTTCCATGTGCGTCTTGGAGATAGCCTGTCTGGACAGAAAATGGAAACATGACACACTCCATTGAGAGGTTGGCCGAGTCGGCCATACGAGTCTAACTTTTATTGCGAATGTTACACAACGCAATAGTTGTGTATAAAAAAAAAAAAATCACTGGACCCCACTGGTTGAAAACACCATTGTGGTGTGGAAACTGAGGTGTGCGGAGAGAGAGAGAGAAAGAGAGAGCAGAGAGTCAACATCAGAAAATGGTCGTTTAAATCGAAAGTGGAAGTTCTCATCACCAACTTCCTCAGCCCCCAAGCGTTTCCAACCGAACGTCGTGCTAGACAGTGTGTTGGGCTTTGTGTTCCAATCTTTGTGGTCCAGTCTCTTTTGTTGCTACTTTGGTTAGTGGAGGGGTTGTAGGAGGAGGATGGGTGGGTGGTTTGGGGGGGTCGGGAAAATTCGACGTTAAAGATAAGGGGGACAAACCAGAAATGGATGCAGCGTCTTCAGATGAAGGGGCATAACTCGTGTTGAGCCTACCCTGTCCTGACGCTTTTCGTTTGAATGATCAGTTGAACAGCTGGATGGACAGGATGGGAATGGTGGCATCTCCCAGCCGTGTACCTGATCCGATTGAAACGGTGATCCTAATAATTGTTTCGATGACGGGCGCAACAGCCTGTTGGTTAAAGCATTGGACTTTCAGTCTGAGGGTCCTGGTCAGGCACTTGGTGGGTGGAGATTTTTCCGATCTTCCAGGTCAACATATGTGCAGACCTGCTATGGCTGAACCCCTTTCGTGTGTACGCGCACGCAGAAGATCAAATACGCACGTGTGAGATCCTGTAATCCATGTCAGCGTCCAGTGGGTTAACAAGAAAACAAGAACTTACCTACATGAACATTCCCCCGACCCCCACCCCCCGAAAACAAAGTATGAGTGCCTACTTGGCGGGGGTAAAAACGGCCATGCACCTAAAAGCCCTTTTGTGTATGTAAAAATTATAAATATGTCGGGAAACTTGTCAGTTCAACAACAACAACAAAATAAGTTCACGTTAATTAATGTCAGTGTTCACAGCTAACTTTTGTCATCAATATCATTCAGCTTCGGGCGAGACATTGTCCTTTAATAGCTTGCGCGTTTCAACTGCAGACACTAATCAAAGGGCGATAATTTATCATTCTCAGGTGAACTTGTTGGGCTGACCTCCCCTCATACAACGCTTTTCTTTTTTAATGCAATGCTCAGTATTGTGGCATCAAGAAAAACAAGGCAGCGGTTGGATCATCCAAATATTACCAGTATGCCCTGCGTTAGCGGGGACAGCTGCGTTGTGAATCATATCCATCGCCACCAACATCAGCAGCGTCTAAGCAGCATTGATGACGCCAGCAGTCCTGGAACCGAACCGGACAACCAGTGTCTGTCCAGCCACCAAGGATAAAAAGAGCCCTGCTGGATTTGATCAGAGTTTAATTCCTGGGTGGGGGCTACTATACATGTTTATGGGGAGATGAGGACCGTTAGACCTGTTGGTGGTGGTGGGCGGGGGTGGCCGTGGAAGGGGTGAAGGGAGGGCGCGTGGAGGGGGGGAAGGTGTGGGTGT
>NC_134899.1:4698648-4728648 GCF_041734735.1 Babylonia areolata
CTGTGTCGTGCATGACGTCTCGAGGCTCGGTTTCAGTTTCAGGGAAACGTCAAAGCCTGCGAAACTGATATTGTATTCTTCTTCTTCTTCTTCCTGTTAGGTGTCCACGGTCATCACATTGACCATTCTGACACTATAATGGGGAGGAGCGCAGCAGCATGGAGTAAAAAAACAACAACAAAGTTTCAGTTTCAGTAGCTCAAGGAGGCGTCACTGCGTTCGGACAAATCCATATACGCTACACCACATCTGCCAAGCAGATGCCTGACCAGCAGCGTAACCCAACGCGCTTAGTCAGGCCTTGAGAAAAAAAAAGGTGAATAAATAATAGATAAGCGTACATAAATACGTAAATAAATAAATAAATAATAATTATAATATATAAAGAAAGGGGTAGTAGTAATAATAATAATAATAATGATAATAAATAAATAAATAAATAAATAAGTAAGACAACAATGATGATAGATAAGCAAATAAATGTAAAACATGAAGACACACATTCACACATACACCCACACATGCATTACAGATATACACCAAACATGCAGTTAAAAAAAAAGAACCAAAAAAACAAAAAACCCACCTTCCCCGACCGGCAGAGCCCTAGTCCCTCGCTTGCCTTACTTTGGCTGATGGCGAGGCAGGGCTTTAAGACATTCGGGTCATCCTTGAGGCCCTTGCGGTGACAGTAGCTTCTGGCAGTGAGTAGTCGGTACTCCACGCCTGGGTTTGAAGGAAAACAAACTACAGGACTGTGTCCCTTGCATCGTATACTGATTTATTATTTCCAAAAATGATAATGGTAATAAAATAGGCCTTGACTATTCGGGTTTCTTCGGCGTTCCCGCCCATCACTGAACTGATGACCTTTTATGCTGCCGTTATTTTCTTTTTTTGTTTTGTTTTTTTAAATATTTATTCATGTATTCATGCGTGCATTTATTTAGATAGTTATCTATCGATCTATCTATTTATCTATTGATTTGTTTGTTTACTGTATTCATTTATTCATTTATTTGGTCCGTTCATCATGAGTTCAACTATACACTGATTTATTTGTTTTCTTCATCCGCTATTTATTCATTTATTACGTATTATATACACTGAGCAGAGGCCTTTGTCATGCTCAGTTATCTTTTCTGAAGCTCAGTGTGGCAATGGAGCCACAGCCGTTGGGCATCGCCACGTTTTGGGCCGCGTCTCTCCACACGCCGCATGTCGCTGTCACTCTGTAGCTGAAACTTCTCTCCTTTTTTTTTTTTTTTTCTTCTTTTTTTTTTTTTTTTCTTTCAGTAAAAACAGTCATTAGATAGTGCCATTTTTGTTATTTCATTTCGATCACCATTCAGTTGTAATCGTCACGATCACTGATTATCAGTAGTAGTAGTAGTAGTGGTGGTGGTAGTAGCAGGAGCAGTGGCAGTTAGCATAGTTGTGTAGTTGTCGTGGGTGTTTTGTTGTTGTTTGTTTTTTGTTGTTTTGCTTTTTTTTTGCTTTTTTTTTTTTTTTTTACTGAAATCTATATTTCTTTGAACATTTAGTGTGAACTTTATTAATTCATCACTACCGAGTTACCAAGTCCGGCAGTGACACGGCTGTATAGGTTGCGGTAGTCAGTTTCAGTTTCAGTTTCAGTTGCTCAAGGAGGCGTCACTGCGTTCGGACAAACCATATACGCTACACCACATCTGCCAAGCAGATGCCTGACCAGCAGCGTAACCCAACGCGCTTAGTCAGGCCTTGAGAAAAAAAACAAGAAAAAAAAAAAAAAAAAACAAAAAAAAAACAACAACAACAGGGACCTTTTATGCTGCCGTTTTTTTCTTTTTTTTGTTTTGTTTTTAAATATTTATTCATGTATTCATGCGTGCATTTATTTAGATAGTTATCTATCGATCTATCTATTTATTATTGATTTGTTTGTTTACTGTATTCATTTATTCATTTATTTAGTCGTTTATCATGTGTTTCAACTATACACTGATTTATTTGTTTTCTCCATCCGCTATTTATTCATTTATTACGTATTATATACACTGAGCAGAGGCCTTTGTCATGCTCAGTTATCTTTTCTGAAGCTCAGTGTGGCAATGGAGCCACAGCCGTTGGGCATCGCCACGTTTTGGGCCGCGTCTCTCCACACGCCGCATGTCGCTGTCACTCTGTAGCTGAAACTTCTCTCTCAGTAAAAACAGTTATTAGATAGTGCCATTTTTGTTATTTCATTTCGATCACCATTCAGTTGTAATCGTCACGATCACTGATTATCAGTAGTAGTAGTAGTAGTGGTGGTGGTAGTAGCAGGAGCAGTGGCAGTTAGCATAGTTGTGTAGTTGTCGTGGGTATTTCGTTGTTTTGTTTTTTGTTGCTTTGCTTCTTTTCTTTCTTTCTTTTTTGTTGTTGTTGTTGTTTTTGTTTGTTTTGTTTTTTACTGAAATCTATATTTCTTTGAACATTTAGTGTGAACTTTATTAATTCATCACTACCGAGTTACCAAGTCCGGCAGTGACACGGCTGTATAGGTTGCGGTAGTCAGTGGACTCATATCAGTGAGGTTGTGTGTCAGTCAGCGCGCGCACTGATGTGTGTCATTGTGTGGGCGGTGACTGGGTCGAGTCAGTGTTTGTCAGTCGGAACAGAAACACAGTCAGACAGTACTGAGAACTGCCCGGAAAACTAGCTGATAATCTAGCTGACAGTCAATCTGTAACATGGCTCTATTCCCTGTTTATATATATATATATATATATATATATATATATATATATATAAACAACAGAAACGAAAAAAAAAATTATAAATAATAATTACCCGAAGAAAATGTATCGATGATGTAGCCCAGTATCATTTATCTGTGAGACAGAGTCAACCGTATCTGTGGTCACGCCCTACGATCCTGCTAGCTGCCGTACACACACACACACACACACACACACACACACAGGGCGCACGACAATGGACAATATCTTAACTTTTCCCCTGTTCAGCAGGACAGCAGAGTGGCGCAGTGGAAGCGTGCTGGGCCCATAACCCAGAGGTCCGTGGATCGAAACCACGCTCTGCTAACTTTTTTTTTTTTCTTTTTTTTTTTTAAAGATAATCCAGACCATATTCTGCAACCTTCATTCTTTTATCTGTTTTTTGTTGTTGTTTTGGGGTTGTTGGTTGTTGTTTTTTTTTGTTTTTTGTTGTTTTTTTTGGGTTTTTTTCGTTTTCTTTTCTTTCTTTTTTTTCTTTTTTTTAAATAACTGCCTTTTAGATATTGTGTTATTTTCTTCTTTTCGTATTTTATTATTTATGTTTGTTTGCACATTTTTGTTGAGATATATATATAAATGAAGTGTTTGCCCAGAGGTAACACGTCTAGGAAGCAAGAGAATCTGAGCTCGCTGGATCGAATCACGGCTCAGCCACCGATATTTTCTCCCCCTCCACAAGACCTTGCGTGGTGGTGTGAGCGCTCGTCATTCGGATGAGACGATAAACCGAGGTCCCGTGTGCAGCATGCATTTAGCGCACGTAAAAGAACCTAGGGCAACAAAAGGGTTGTCCCTGGCAAAAATCGGTAGAAAAATCCACTTCGATAGGGAAGCAAATAACACTGCAGGCAGAAAAAAAATACAAAAAAATGGGTTGTGCTCTGAGTGTAGCGACGCGCTCTCCCTGGGGAGAGCAGCCTGAATTTCACAAAGATATGTCTGTCGTGACAAAAAGAGTAATATGTGTGTAGTGTGTGTGTGTGTGTGTGTGTGTGTATGGTCACAGACATATTTCATAATGTTTGTTTCGTTTTGAATTAAGTTTATTGTGGGGTGTGGGTGTGATAAAGGGAGACAACTTACCCCTATCGCCTTTCCTCCCCTGACATCCATCTCGGTCCCACCGTGAGTTCGTAGCCGGGAGGTTATGGACACGGACATAACGGATATATTCTCCATGCATTCTACCATGCGAAATTTAAATCCCCTTCTTTGTTAGTTTCTTTTCAGTGACAGAACTAAACACAAGTGTTGCTGTCACCGTAACGGTTGACTGAACTTAGAGCGCGCGTTTACGGAAGTATAAAAAAAAAAATCGTTAATTGTATTTTGTATTCATGCAATAGCAAATACACACACACACACACACACACACACACACACACACACACACACACACACACACACGGAGAGAGAGAGAGAGAGAGAGAGAGAGTGTGTGTGTGTGTGTGTGTTGCCAACTGAACGTATAACACACACACAAAACAAAAACAAAAAAACAGAGAGAAAAAAAGACGAAAAAAAAAAAGAAAGAAAGAAAAGAACTGCACGTCAATAGATAACATGCAAAAGATCAGGTGATTTGCGGCGTTTGTCAGTTACTGTATTATCACCTGCACTTGCGCGCAGTGTGAGAGAGAGACAGAGAGAGAGAGACAGGGTGCGGGGATGACGGAGGTTGAAAGAGGAGTTGGACGGTATTGTCGTATACCTATGTCCATCGTTAACAGCGTGAAGGGGACTTGCTGGTCATAAAAACCAGCTGCCTGTTCAGTTGTTCTTTGTCCGACTCACAGCCATTGACCTTTGGCTGCCCAGCACTGTCACTGAAAGCGCAATAAAGTGACGTCTGCACATTGTATCGTCATGATGAGGTCAGCGTAGACTGTGCCACCAAGCTGCGTTGTCATCGTGTTCTGTGCAGTGCGGGAAGAGGAGGTGGGCAGGGCAGGGGGGAGAGAGAGGGTGGAGGAGGTGGGCAGGGCAGGGGGGAGAGAGGGTGGAGGTGGGCAGGGCAGGGGGGGAGAGAGGGTGGAGGAGGTGGGCAGGGCAGGGGGGAGAGAGAGGGTGGAGGTGGGCAGGGCAGGGGGGGAGAGAGGGTGAAGGAGGTGGGCAGGGCAGGGGGGGGGGAGAGAGGGTGGAGGAGAGAGGGAGAGGTTGAGAAAAGAAAGGCGGTTGAATGGAATCATTTCCTTTCATGCAGACATTTAATACGGTGATGAAGAAGCAATATTGAGAACATTATCAAGTCGGTCCTGAACACGTGACAAGCAGAGTCACTGTCCGGACAACGTCACTCCCAAACTTTCGAAGCCAGTAACACACACACACACACACACACACACACGCACACACACACATACACACACACGCAAACACACACACACGCACACACGCACGCATGCATGCATGCACCCCCACCCCACCCCGCACCCCCCCATATACATGTACACACACACATACTCACGTACACGCAAACACACACACACACACACACACACACACACACACACACACACACACACACACACACACACACACACAAACATACACGTTGTGGTCAGTCCAAGTGGTCCTTCACTTTTTTTTCTTTTCTTTTTTTTTCATGAAGTATCCTTTGTATGTTTCACTGCAGACCTGAAAACTGAGACAAAGTAGCCAAGGACAAGAAAAACTGATGGGAGGAGAAGGCTAACTGCGCCATCAGTCATACCGTTCCCTGCTCCCCGAGCCCACTGCCCCGCCCCCTCCACAGCACTCCTCTCCCCACAGCTTTGGTCCTCACTCCTCCTCACCCCACCCTCCACACCCCCCTCCTCCCAACACCCACCCACATTCCCTTTTGTCCCCCCCCTCCGTTCCCCGCACCCATCAGCCATCAACTCCTCTCGATCTGCGGTAATGTCTGTTTATCCTTCCCCCCCCCCCCCCCTCCCTTCCTCTCCCCCGGCCTTCTCCCCCCCTCCCCACCCCCCGTGACCAGTCCGATTCCAACCCCGTCCCCTTCGCAACACCTCCTCCTCCCTTCCTCCCCCCTTTCCACACCTTATCCATCGTATCCATCCGCCCCCCACCACCTCAATTCCCCCGCCCCCTTTCCCCTCCCTCTCCTTCTCCCTACCCCCCACCGCCTTCAGTTTCGCCCCACCCCACCCACACACCTCCTCTCACACACACACACACACCATCCTCACACACACACACACACACACACACACACACACACACACACACACATCGTCTTTCCCGATCACTTGTTGATGGTGATCTGAAGTTGGGAACTGGAGCCATTGCAGGTGGTACTGTCAGTAGGTGTAAAGGGAACTAAACGTATATATCAGGGGGTTGGGGGAGTGGGGCGGGAGGGGGGTGGGGGTAAGGAGGAGAGGGAGGGGCCGAGGGAGGAATACCTCACACAGATCCGCCCCTTCCTCCCGAGGGGTTGGTGATGATGGTGGTGGTGGTGGTGGTGGCGGTAGTGGTAGTGGTGGTAGTGGTACAGATCGTTATTGTTACTGAGTTATTGGTACTGACAGACGACTTGAGGTGGAGTTGTGATACCTATGCGCGTTTAGTCTAGAACGTATGTTTGATGATCTTGCAATAACCATTCGGCGCTTATTAGTCTGACCCAAGACACTGAGGGCTATTTGCTTCCACTTATGCTCTGACGCATTATCTGTGATGTCGTAGGACTGAAGTCGAAGGCTGTGTCTCGCACGTTCACACACACACACACACACACACACACACACACACACACACACACACGAGAGAGAGAGAGAGAGAGCCAGCATACATAGAATTGGGTCAGACAATCACGCAGCCAGCCATCCCAAGCCCTTAGCTGTGGACGAAACAGTAGAGGAAGTGCGAAACATGACAGCTTTTTCATGAAGTATCCTTTGTCAGGGAGGCTGAACACACTGAAAACCTGACGCCACATCTTTCGTCTTTGATGATTAGACATGGGCACTTTGGGGGGGCGGGGGGGGGGGGGGGGGGGGCGTGGAGGCGGGAGGAGGGGAGGAAGAGGAGAAGACGATGACGAAGAAGAGAGTAGGCGGAGAAGAGGGTGGTGTGGGGGGAGGGGGCCCGAGATTGGGTGGGGGTGGGAGGGAGGGAGAGAGGGCAGGTTGGGGGGGAAGGGGAAAGACAGTGGAGGTGGGTGGTGCAGGTGGGGGAGAGGAGGGTGCATCTTTGTGGTCAGTGGGTGGTTGGTCAAAGGTGCGTGTCTTGACGATATACCACACGTGGCCACCGGTCCAAACCCCCCCGCCCCCAACCCTCTCACCGCCCCCACCCTGTCATTCCAGCCTTTCAATTCCTTGACGCCACATACACGGGGCGTACTATACGGCCCCCCCGCCGTGAAAAATCAGAGCGCCGAGCGCCCCCTGCCGGCCGTCATTGACAGCTCTAGCAAAGCAAGGGCGGTTATCGAGACAGGATGAGATCTCGGACTGTGGGTCCGGAGGGCAGTAGTTGTAGGGGAGAGCATTAGGCAAGAGGGCGGGGGTCAATCGCCTCCCTTGTTCGCACGGTCACTGGTGCTGGTAAGAGTTGTCTTCCTCCCTCTGTGTGTGTGTGTGTTTGTGTGGACAATGCAGATTTCTATTCAGCTCTCGGGGTTTTCCGAGCAGGGTGTGTGTGTGTGTGTGTGTGTGTGCGGGGGAATGGGGGGGATGTGTGTGTGTGTGTGCGGGGGGATGGGGGTGGGGGGGCGGTGGCAGGGAGGGGGGGGGGGAGATTGGGGTGGAGGGAGGTGGGTTGGGGGGGTTTGACCGCTTTTCATCCCAACACCTTGCCAAATGCCCTGGGTGACGTTTCAAAGCTGGAGCTGTTTATAGCATCCACACCGGTGCTTTTGTTGGGCGCAGGGTGACTGAGACGTGTGATGAACGCCGCCGGAAGCCCCAGTAGTCTCATGGAAAAGAATCAGTGGTACGCCACAGAGAGAGAGAGAGAGAAAGGGGGGGGGGGGGGGGGGAGTCCAGGGGATGGATTGACGAAAGTGGGAACATGGGGGGGATAATCAGCAGTTCACTCCCAGTCCGGGCAGCCTTTGGGAAACACTGCCAGAGGTGGTGACGTTGCCGTTCATCAGTTTAGTTGTGCGGGCTCCGTGCACTGGACAGGGAAGGATTGAAACACTGACTGAGATAGCTCTCGGCGCGCACGCCCCCATTCGTGCACGCACATCTCTCTCTCTCTCTCAAATAGTACTGGCCGTTTCCCTTACACACACACACACACACACACACACACACACACACACACACACACACACACACACACACACACTAACATATATATATATATATATATAGAGAGAGAGAGAGAGAGAGAGAGAGAGATTCTTTCTCTCTCTCTCTCTCTGATCTCTTACAGTTAGAGATCATCAGCATCATCCATGTCACAATTTAGGTCAAATCGGTGTGTACACGACGAAGCCTATTGCAGAAACAAAAAACAACAACAAAGGGTACTTGGCTATAACGAAATACTCTAACAGTTGAAAGATGTTTGTATTTTCTTGAATTTGCCACAAGGAAACGTCACATAGAGAACTCCAAACAAGTACATTTTTCATGACAAAAGTGGACAGAATGCTGCAAGAGATCATGGGAAGAACAAGAAAGTTGTAACGAAGCTAACTGAGATCTCCGCCATACATTCAGTGTTAGCATCCCGCACAGATGTAGATTTGTGTCGCTGTGTGTCGCCGTGTAGGCCTGTACGTTATGATGGTCCGGGATGGTTTAAATCATCTTTAATTATTCAACAATGCACATGATTACAATGCAATGAATGACAAAAGAGCATCAACAAGCTTAAAGCTTATACTGTGCTCACAACGTTGCACTTCAATTCTATCATGACGGCTGATGAACCATATTATCAATTGTATCAAAAAACATTCATAAACAGTAAGTAATAAAATAATGAAATAAAACAAATAAACAAACAGTACATAATATAGTAAAATAATGCTAATATCAATATTAACATGAGATTAAATTTATTATCACCAGATATCGGCCTGATAGAAGAAAAACACGAAGGAAAAAAAAGAAGAAAATTTAGAAGAATGGTGGGTAAGGTGGTGGGGGAGGGGGAACAGAGGGGAGAGGAGAAATTCTGACAGATCATTGGCCAATCCATTCAACTCTGAATATTTGGTCAGTCAAATAAATCCAATGGCCCGGGATGTGCCCCCAGATATTCTTTTTCATAACCTGAAAGGAATCAACGTTCAGTTATAACATGATTCCCGGCAGTTTGACATGGCCTGAAACATGCGTGGTGAGAAAAGGTCTTCTTAGCGGCATTTTCAATGTTTTTAACATCATTGGAGTTTTCCGTGGAATGAGCCAGACTTTGGTGAACTGGTCTTTGTGGCGTTCCTTGAACTGACCTTTCAGCGTGTTGGGGGATTCTCTTCCATTTGTTTACAGAACTGATCGGCACTCTGCCCTGAAATGACCCCCTAGCGACTGGTAGGACCCTCAGCAACATGGTATGATTTGATTTAGATAATGTGATTTGAAGGCAAAATTGTTACATGACAAAAAGGCATGTGCTAAGACTGACAAACTCGGGAAAACACTCTCAGCATCTGTATTTCATACTTTTGTTGTACAGAGTCGCAAACTTGTTTACAACGTCAGTCCATCAAAGCAGACCTGGCCTGAAGACAAAGAGAGGGAGAGAGAGGAGGGCCACAAAGTGAAATTGGAGGCAATCTGTCATTTGAAATACAACTTGAATCATATATCTGCCCCCTCCTTCTCTTTCATCTCACTCCCCCCACCCTAACCCCCCCCCCCCTTCCCCCACCCTAGCCAGGCAAATGATACCTGGTCTTCTTTCGTGGAGTTTATTACCACCAGGCTGGCTTCACTTAGCAGAACAATTGGCCGGTCCGATCCGGGGGGTGGGGGTGGGGGTGTGGGGGTTAGGGGGATTGCCTCGTAATAAACAGTGTTTTATAGAGCCTGGGGGTATAGAGCTGTAAGGCGCTAGATGTTCAACATTAACAGCGTGCAATTTGCTGCCAAATTTACAGGACCCCTATAGCTGTTACAACCAGGCTGGGTATAAAACTCTGCTGCCAGCTCTGGGGGTCCTGCAGTCTGGAGATAGTTTCATCCCCACAGACACTTAGCTCCCTGCCTTCAGTCGTGGTGCACGCTTTGGACTGGTTGCTACGGTCTTCATTTCTTGCTGGTTTTGAGGGTTGCTGGTCATCTTGCTGGCACTTGGCAGTCTCAGAGAACGTGTCCCCCATGTCATCGCATTGTCAGTTTGTGGTCAATATCTTTAAAATGGAGTTCTGTGCGTGGTTCTTTACACTGTTGACATTTTGGACAGCTTCAAGAAAACGTCTTCTCTGTGTACTTACGGCTTGGAACAGTAACAGAAAAAAAAGAGAAAAATCAAAAGAAATTCATATTTTGTTTATAACTCGTTCGGATCCTGAACTTAAGGTGATATGCTCGGCGTCGTTGGAAATTCAGTTCTTCAGACTTACCAAGGAGACCCGCATGCTGTGTGATCTGGAAAGGGAAAAAAAAGTGTCATGACTTGAGCCGTGTCAGGATTTCGGTTGGAGTTTACGACAAAAGTTGAATTCTATAACATGTTCCATGTATTTGATTTCTTGAGTTTGAATTTCGTGTTGAGGAAACAATCAGAATCGCCACAACCTGGAAACGTTCCTGCTGTGATTCTTGTTTTTTTTATGAAATACCAAATCTGGATGTAACAGAATGTGACTTGCTGACCAGACACTGTCAGTTCACGTACTTCTTCACGACTTCCGGGGGAAAAAATCACAGTAATCGGACCCAAAGGAAAGTTGATAGGTTTTTATCAATACGTTTTTTTCAAGCATACAGTCAGTGACCACAATGTCCCATCAAAGGAGTGCTCTTGATATGTTTTTTATCAATACTTTTTTTCAAGCATACAGTCAGTGACCACAATGTCCCATCAAAGGAGTGCTCTTGATATGTTTTTATCAATACGTTTTTATCAAGCATACAGTCAGTGACCAAAATGTCCCATCAAAGGAGTGCTCTTGTCCGTTAAATGTATTATTGAATCATCACTGATCGGAATGTGATATTTTACGGGGAATTCTTTGTGAGCTGTGGAGAACCTGGAAGCTGAAGATTGATTTTTCCTTTGTGGATTATTCATCAGTGCCTGCATGATAAGAGAGAGAGAGAGAGAGAGAGAGAGAGAGAGAGAGAGAGAGAGAGAGAAACAAACGACTTGGATCTCCGTACTTTCAGAAGAGTGGAACATTGAAGCGTTCCTCAACGTTGACATGGACTCTGTGTCCTGGGCAGTGTTTCCGGGTTGGGTTCATGTTTAGTTGTGTCCTGGTTGTTCGGATGGATTTACATAAAGTGAACTTGTGTTGTGGGCTGTGGATACTGGTCAGTGGCTGTTAACGCCGTGCATTCTCCTATCACAAGTGAGTATTGGGTATCAAACCTGTGAATTGTTTTTGGCATGCACCGTTTCACCATGCTGCCTTGTACAGCTGATTGTTTTAAGATGAGGGACCGTGTCGCTTTGTAAAAGGTGTAAGCACTCTATATATATTTTTTGTGCGCATACGAAAACCCCAATTTATTTTCTTTTTTCTCTTTTTCTTTTCTTTTTCTTCCTTTTTTTCACACAAACAGCAAGATATCCAATTCTAAAATGTCTGACACAGAATCAGTTTAACACTTTGTTTCTCTATAGAACAGTGCAGGGTAACAGAGAACGAAAGAAGCACGGGTTTCTTGGTGTTCCATACAGTGACATTTGATGCGATACCTACAGGTGCGTTTCAGCGAACAGAAATTAGCAGGTAGACATGAACTATGGTACGCTCAAGAGAATGAAACTGCTCCAGTTCAGATGACCGGGGGTGACAGAAGCTTCCGAGAGAAGAGGAATAAGAACAAGAGATGGAAGAAGAGGGGGGTAAATTGGGGGTGATGGTTGAAGGAAGGGGGAGGCGGGGTGAGGAGAGGGGTGGATCAGATGCTATGCTTAGAAGGAAACTGGCACGCCAGGTAAACCACAGCAGTAGCCTTGAGGGGGCACAGCAGACAAAAGCCGTCACGACCAATCACCTCACCAATGGCCGTGCCGTGTTCTTTCTCAGCCCCACTTCTGCTTGAAATCCACAAGTAGGTAATCACCAAGAACTGAGCAGGGTCAGGCCACGCCCCTTTCGCTTCAGAGCCTGCCAGCGCGCGCGCTTGTCAAGTACCTGTTCTTTTTAAGCGCTCTGTCATTTTGAAACTGACAGCCTTCTGACAGCTACTGGCCAGCCGTCTTATTTCAACGCCTCGAAGGTGGTTGCTGAAAGCGTGTCGTCCGAGTGAAAATAGGATTTTAACCAGTGGCCTCGCTTTGGTTGTTCTGGTGTTTTTTTTGTTGTTGTTGTTTTCTCATGAGGGCGTTATGGAATGAAATTAATGGTCGTTACTGGAATAAATGCGTATGCCAGTGTCTGGTTTATGTGAGTGTCAGAGACTGAAAGATTGGTTGTAAAATGTCAAAATGTTAAAGAACTGATAAAGCTTTTTCTTTTCCTTCCTTTTTTTTTCCAGAATGGTGGGTTAGAATGTAGGGGACTGAATGGCGAAGGGGGAGGGGATATTGATGGTATTTTCATGACAGCCTTTTAATGTATTCCAGTGAGATCACATGCTTAGAAGTGATTTTTTTTTCACCCCAGTTTTTTCGATGATACGAAAGTGTGTACCCTCTAACAATGATAATCATTTTAATCTAATATTTAATGTCTGTAAAGACATCCGTCACATGACATGTATGTTTCCCAATGTCCCAGGACACGACTTATTGAAAGATGATTTTTTATGAATCATATTAGAAGAAATGTCATTCGCATATTGCTACTTCACAGTGTTTCCAAAGCACTTTCCCCGTTTTCTGTCCAGTCTTGGAAACTTTGCGTCATGTCCACATTAAAAAGTTGATGGATGAATGTAGGAACTGTAGAAAGGATGAACGAGTGAAGAAGGATTAAAAAGGAAAAAAAACTGAATAAAAACCCAGTTCAGAATTTCAAAAATAATATAATGATAATAATCATCAACATCCACTGTTTTTGTTATTGTTGTCAGTATCATGATTACCCTCAAAAACCGAAAACTGGTAGAACTGATATACCGAACTAAAATGGCTTAGGTTTGATCTAGATAATCTTGCTAAAATTGTGTCCTCTTGTTGAGTAGTTATTTGGGTTTTTTTGTGTTGTTGTAGGTTTGTTTGTTTGTTGTTGTTGTTTTTTGTTTTGTTTTGATTTTTTGTTTTTTGTTGTTTTTTGTTGTTGTTGTTTTGTTTTTGTTTTTTGGGGGGAGGCGGTTACTTTTTTTTCATTTTTAAGCCCGTTAGATATTTAATGTTTTTGTTTTATGTTGGTTTTTTCCCCATCTTCCGTCCCGACCAAGTACCAAGACTCTTACCCCGTACATATACAGCCACATCCTGACCCAGTTCACACCATGTCGTGTCGGGGTGAGGATTAGCAAGGCAAGGCAAGGCAGGGCAGGGCAGGGCAGGGCAGGGCAAGGCAAGGCAGGGCAGGGAAAGGCAAGGCAGGGCAGGGCAGGGCAGGGCAAGGCAGGGTAGGGCAAGGCAGGGCAGGGCAGGGCAAGGCAGGGTAGGGCAAGGCAAGGCAGGGCAGGGCAAGGCAGGGCAGGGCAAGGCAAGGCAGGGCAGGGCAGGGCAAGGCAGGGCAGGGCAGGGCAAGGCAGGGTAGGGCAAGGCAAGGCAAGGCAGGGCAGGGCAGGGCAAGGCAAGGCAAGGCAGGGCAGGGCAAGGCAAGGCAAGGCAGGGCAGGGCAGGGCAGGGCAGGGCAGGGCAGGGCAGGGCAGGGCAAGGCAGGGCAGGGCAGGGCAAGGCAAGGCAAGGCAGGGCAGGGCAGGGCAAGGCAAGGCAGGGCAGGGCAGGGCAGGGCAGGGCAGGGCAAGGCAAGGCAAGGCAAGGCAAAAAGTTTATTTCTTGTGCCTCCAGGGTGGCAATTGCCATATAGTCGTCGTCAATGTTTGCCGTTCCCTTTAAATCGAAGGCTTAACATTAATCATCGCTTTACACACCTTCCACTAACACTTTAATCTGACAAACCCAACCCAGAGAGAAGCCGGGATATTGGTGTTCAAAAGCTGATGCGAGGGAGCCTGACAAAAGCGTAATTTCAATGGTTTATCACACTGAGGTCTAACGCGGGGAAAACCCCAATCAGTGTCTTGACTTTGAAGTCGTTGTTTTCACACTCACACCCCGAAAGAAAGCGGGCAGCTGTGTGCTGTGAACTGCACTCTGCCCGTCGGAAGACCACGCAACTCTGTGGTGAGAACGTCCGTCAGGGGAGAGAATGGTGTGAGATTACACCCTCTTCCTTAGCAACGACTTTGGCGTGAGCGTTAGGATTTCAGAGAGGATTTCGCCTGTCTTGAGATAATGTCGATCGTGTGTACACTTAGCGGCTATCGCTTTTCGCTTTGCCGACAGAGTTTGGGAGTTTAGAGTCGTGATTTGTTAACGGTTTCAAGGTTTCGTTTGCGGTTATTGGGGCGTTGATTATTTGTGTTCGTTTTGGTTTCTTGCGGTTTGAATTGTTTGCATGTGTATGGTACAGGGATGGTACGCCCTTGTCATGTTACATTTTTTTTTCTTTACTTTTTTCTTTCTTCCTTAATCCTTTAAAAGAACCATTTCTATTTCTCTCTCTCTCTCTCTCTCTCTCTCTCTCTCTCTCTCAGGAGGATGGTTCTTGTATATATTTGTACATTCTAAATGAATCAGATTTGTATAAGATATTCAGTTGAATCGTTTAGTGGTAAACAAAATAAATGAGCGAATAGATAAATACATAAGTGAATAAATACACTTTAAAATAAATTGATAAATATATAAACGACTCGTTGCCACTTGAACTATCGTGTTGTTTCTGTACTGGTAGCGGTGCCAGTGAAGTTGAAGTTGATCAGCCCCCCTCTCCCCCGCAGTTCTTGGTTTCAGTTTCAGTTTCAGTAGCTCAAGGAGGCGTCACTGCGTTCGGACAAATCCATATACGCTACACCACATCTGCCAAGCAGATGCCTGACCAGCAGCGTAACCCAACGCGCTTAGTCAGGCCTTGAGAAAAAAAAGATATGCTTACATAAATAAATAAATAAATAATAATTATGATATAAACAAAAAAAGGTAGTAGTGATGAAAATAATAATAAAATAATAATAATAATAATAAATAAATAATTAGATAAATAAGACAACAATGATGATAAATAAGCAAATAAATGTAAAACACGAAGACACACATTCACACATACACTCACATATGCATAACAGATATGCGCCAAATACACAGTTTCACAGATATGAAAGCACAGTCAAATCTTGGATGTGTGTTGTAGCTGTTGTTTTGTCCCCAATGGCCCAACCCTCAGCTTGTATCACAGACTGACATCAGCTCACAGCTGGGCCAACTGCAAAGTGAGAGCTGTATGATCAATGGTTTCTTCATTGCAATTGGAGGTCATCTACAGTCTAGTCTTTTGTGAAGGACTATGACTCTTAAACTAGGAGGCAAGACTGCACTAGCTCTTGCTGCTGCAGCTTTTGGGGGCCATCCCAACGTCGGCTGTCCTAAAAACCCTCTTGGCCGAGAGAGTGGGGATGTAAATTGGGCAAGACACTCTCCACTATTATAATCAAATTCTCGTCCAGATAGTCCGGACAGCAGTTGCCTTCTCTGCTGTTCTGACGGTCAGTCGGACACTGTCTATTATACCCCCTTTGGCTATTTCACCTGTAGAGGTAGGTAGCTAAGTTCAAATCCGATGCAACTCTCTCTCTCTCTCTCTCTCTCTCTCTCTCTCTCTCTCTCTCTCTCTCTCTTTCTGTCTCTCTCTCTCTATGTGCGCATGTGTGTGCATGTGTGTGTGTGGGGGGGGTGGTGCGGGGGGGGGCGGGTCGGGGGGAGGGTTTTTTTTTTCCTTCATTATGTATACCCTTCTGTATGAGTACCTTTTCCTTTCATTTATGTGTGTGCTATTTGGAATAGATGTAGATTAGCAAGGACAGATTAGAAGAATAGGCTTTGCCTAAAATCTTAATCCTTGAATAAAATACGTTTTGAGTTCTGAGTTCTCTCTCTCCCCCACCCCCCGTATGCACACACACACACACACACACACACACACACACACACACACACACACACACACACACACACATCTCCACCCCCACCCCCCCACCCCCACCCCCCCGCCACACACACACACACACATCACAGACCCAGGCCGAAAGTCAAAAGCGCCGGCTCTCAATCCTGTCGAGGCTGGCGAACAATTAATTATCATAAATCAGGGGCAGGGCGCGGGGGGATAGGGGCCCTGACAAGGTGGGAGAAACTAATACCGGCTCTGATAAGAGCCTCGATCCCCAGCACAGAGACAGAGAGAGAGAGAGAGCAGAGAGGGAGACACTCACAGAGAGATATATTTCAGACTCTTTGGACATAGAAGGGGGGAGGGTTAGATACTGTTGTTGTGTTGTTGTTTGTTTTTCCCCAGGATATTGGCTTTGAGAGAGAAAGAGAGGGAACAGGAAGAGAGTAAGAGGGGGGGGGGGGAGAGATAGAGATCGAGAGAGAAAGAGAGGGAGGGAGAGAGAGAGAGAGGGAGGGAGAGAATGTGTCAGAAAGAAAGGATATGATTCCTTCTTCTTCTTCTTCCATCTTGCTGTTTTGCCTCAGCCTGTCTGATTTGATTTTCTCTCTGTCAGTATGCCCCAAATTTGGGTTTGTCTTTTTTTTTTTTTCTGTCTCTCCCCCACTCCCCCTTCACTTTCTCCCATGTCTTTTTTTTTTTTTTTTGGGGGGGGGGGTCTCTTCCCCCCCACCCCCACACTCACTCTCCTTCTCCCTGTCCTCCTGTCTCTACGTCTCCTTCTCACTCTCTTTCTCCCTCTGTCTCTCCCTCTCTCTCTCTCTCTCTCTCGTCCCCCGCACCTCTCCCTCTCCCCCTCTCTCGGTTTCCCTCTCCATTACACTCCTCGAACATGGCACCGAGTCTCTAGAGCAGCCTGAGATACGAGGCAGTCAGCGCCGAAGTTCAAAGGTGCCAAGAGAGTGGAATTATGAACTCACTGCTGGACCATGGTCTGGGCCACACAGGCTGATCACGCTGTGACCACTAAGTAATAAGGGCTGGACAGCTGGTATGCTGGAGTGGTCAGGCGGTTGAGAGAGAGGGGGGAAGGGTACACAGAAAGAGAGAGAATGAGAGAGAAAGAGAGAGAGAGAGAGATGTGGTGTGTTAGAGAAAGGAGAGAGAGCGGGGAGGTGTGTGTGTGGGGGGGGGGTACAGAGAAAGCGAGAGAGAGGAGAGGAGAGGATATGTGGGGTGAATGAGAGAGAGTGGGGTGGGGGGGGGGGGAGAGAGAGAGCAGAGGGAGAGATGGGAGATAGAGAGGGAGAGGGCCATGCCAGGTTAGACAGAATTAGAGACATGCACAAGATAGACAGACAGACAGATAGGTAGACAGACACAGATAAGCACACACACACGCACGCGCGCGAGCGCGCGCGCGCATACACGCACGCACGCACACACAGATAAAATAGAGGGAGAGGGGGAAGAAAGAGAGAGAGAGAGAGAGAGCTCAGAATTATGAAACCAAAACGTTTTTTGTTCAAGAATTAAGATTCCAGATACGGCCTTTTATTACAATCTGTCATGTAGAGAGAGAGAGAGAGAGTTTACGTGTACTTGAGTGCGTGCGCATGCGTTTGTGTGTATGTATGTGTGCGCGCGTGCGTGTGTATGTGTGCGTGTGTGTGTGTGTGTGGAAGAGAGAGAGAGAGAGGGGGGGGGGCATAGAGAAAGAAAGAAAGAAAGAAAGAGATGTATGTGTTTGTCAGTGTGTTTGATGTGACATATCTCCTCGTTACGCAGACGTTGAGTTCTTTTGAACGAGAAGCTCTGTGGGCGGTACGCCCTTGTCATGTTACAGGGTTTTTTTCTTTTCTTTTTTCTTTCTTCCTTAATCCTTTAAAAGAACAATTTCTATTTATCTCTCTCTCTCTCTCTCTCTATCTCAGGAGGGGGGCATATGACTAAGACACTTAAGTTAGCAGTGTTACAATGGAGTACCTGAAAAATAATGTACGAGAAAAAAAGAAGAAAAAACTATTCTATTTATCTCTGCCATGGGGGGTGTATGACTAAGACACTTGAGTTTGAGACGTAACAGTGGAGTTGTATTTTATGCTGGAAGATAGATAGATAGATAGATAGATAGATAGATAGATAGATAGATAGATGACTAGATGAATAGATGAAAGAATTTAACTGGCTGTTCTGTTGAAGCGACACGCGATGGTTGTGTTCGAAAATAATCATACCGATACCCGTTTACGTCATGATATACGGATTTGATGGTCGAGGTTACCTATTTCCGAAGGTTTGGTATCAAGGATCAACGCAAGGAAGGGAAAAAGTACAGAGAACACAAAAGGCACAGAGAGCCCAACTGAAGAGGTTCGATTTGCACCAGTGTTAACAAAACACTGGGACTTGTGGTGGTGGTGTTTGTTCAATCCTTCTGGTGGTACACAAACACCTCCACAATGATATCACATTGATTCCAGCACACACACACACACACACACACACACACACATACACACACACACAGCCCCCCCCCCCCTCCCCTCTTCCGCCCTCCCCTCCCTCTTCATCCTTCTACCTCCCTTGCCCACCCCCCCCCCAACCTCTCCCCAGACCACCTCCACTCGAAATATCTTCCCTCTCTCTCTTCCACCCCCCACCTCCGTACCCCCCCCCCACCCCCCCGCCCCCCCCACCCCCCGTCCCCCACTTTACTGTCTGCTCTCTTCACTGCCTCGGACCGTCCGACTTATATATATATATATGAAGAAAAAAAAAGGAATAAAAAAAAAAAAACCGTCGACTCATCATCACCAGAGGTGGGGGGTGTCAACATTTGACCTGGATTTTTTTTTTTCCAAACGAAAACTGCGCGCGGCCTGGTAAGATCTACAAAATTCAACAGGAACTCATTATTAGAGAAACCTGTGTCCCACATATATAATGTGTAGTCTGTGATTAATTTGGAAGTTGTCAACTGGAACCTGGTGGAGGCTTGTTGTATTCGATAACCCTGTAAGTTTCTTCTTTCTTTTTTTCCCCACTTGTACTTTCCTGTCTCTCTGCTTGTGCATGTACGCATATATCAGCTTTATGTGCATGTTATGCCAGTGTAGTTTCCTTGTATCAAGACATAAAAAATCTCTCTCCTCGCATCTTTCAAACAGATTTATCATATTCATTACACTGGGTTTTTGTTTTCAAGTTGAATATATGCAATTGTATTTCATGCGGTATTTTCTTGGCGAGTTCAACCACACCCGATTGCAGTTTCTCTTCCTGACATCATAAAGTTATTCTTTTCTCTCTATTGCATCATCGTTTGCATCGTGTAAGTAACGTGCTACCATTATCTTGGTGAGTATTGTCCACCTTTGTTCAACCACACCCGTTACAGTTTCTCTTAATCAGATCATAAAGTTACTCTTTTC
Organism: Babylonia areolata; assembly: GCF_041734735.1. Taxonomy (NCBI): domain Eukaryota; kingdom Metazoa; phylum Mollusca; class Gastropoda; order Neogastropoda; family Buccinidae; genus Babylonia; species Babylonia areolata. Next base: position 4,718,055 of record NC_134899.1, read on the forward strand.
TCTCTCTATGGATTGGGTAAGTGCATCATCGTTTGCTGCAAGGATATCAACTTGACTGACTTTTTTTTTCGCCACTTCTTTTGTTAAATCCTTGCACAGTTGGCTGTTTTACTTGTGTTTTTTTTCTTTTTCGTGTCTGCATGGTTCTCTAACTGCTTTATATCATAGGTCTTCCTCACTTACTCCCAACATAGCCTGCCCTGTGTGTATGTGTGTAATTTAAAACAAACAAAAAAACACACACCTGACCCTTTACAAGTGTGTTTGGTTTATATCCTGACTCCGCATAAGCATGTGTAATCTTTGTCATGTACTAAACCAGCTTTTAGTTAAATCAGAGAGTTGGATGAATGAAAGCTTGAAAAATTAATAATGATTACAATCGAAGATCTTGATTCGGCAACGTATCTTTGGGACAGTTCATCTAATCACCCACTTTTTTTTTCTTCCAAGTTAACAAACTACGGTAAACTCACAAAATACGTTCAAAACGGTGCTATGGAATATGGTATACAGTTAGTGTAACAATGAATTTTTTTTTAATGAAAATAAACAAAATAATAAAAACAAAGAAAGAACACACAAAACAACTAAACAAATTAGGGGGGAAAACACGTTAAAAAAAAAAAAAAAAATGTCGAGCGCACATGCTCACTGATGTTTTATCTAATTACCTCCCCTGTTCTTCAATGGGGAAAACACATTTTACTGTACAAACACAATTGAGGTCCGCCTTTTGGATATCTGGCATCAGAAATGTACTCTTTCCTATCGCTCTCTGGAGTCTTCCTACGCTCACCCCCCCCCCCCCCCCCTCTCCCCCCCCCCCCCCCTCCCCTCTGCTTTACGGCTCTTTCTTTCTTTTTTTTTTCTGTCGTCTTCTATGTACCGTGTAATCTAAACAAGTGTAATTCTTCCCCTTCTGTGTCTATATCCACGCATGATTTAGAACAAATGTATGTAGTCGCTGTTGTTTGTTTTTTCCCCCATAAGATGTATAACTTACAACATTGGTTGTGTCTAGTCTATCACCATGAATGTGTGTGTGTGTGTGTGTGTGTGTGTGTGTGTGATCGTGTTAGAACAGTACAGCTAGAATATGTCCCTTTGCATGCACTGATTTTGTTGTTTTGTTGTTGTTGTTGTTTTTTTGTTTTATTGTTTGTTTGCTTGTTTTGTGCACGTTTTCAATTTTTGTTCACTTTTTTTTTTCAACACATGTAAAAAAACATATATTTAGTTTGATTAACAGGTTGTGAATATAAATGGTATGAATATTGATTTTGTTCCATAACCGTATAATTACTTTTCTCCCTTTCTGTATAGCATACATGTGAGGGTCTTTAAGTACATGTTCATTCTTTGCCGCTGTTGCCAAAATGCAAATATGGTTAATTGTTCTGTTGTTGTTGTTGTTGTTGTTTTTTATTCTTGTCTATGCGAGCTTTGCACATTATCAATTTCTATGTCATCGCCTTTGGCAAAAGTATGCTTTTTTTTTTTTTTGCTTTTTTTTTTTCGTTTTTCTTTCTTGTTTTTTTTTTTCTTTTCTTTTTTGATATTGTGTTTTACAAACAAATTAAGACTGTTACCTGATTAGTCGTTACCTTTAACAAAAAGGCTAACTTAAAAATTCACTGTGTTTGCAAACATGCTGTATTTCTGTTACGTGTTCAGTCACTACCTGTACTTAAACGCTAGTTTTTTTTATGATTCTTTTTATATTTCATTTGTAAACATGTTAGGTTTAACATGCTGTTAGGTTAAACAAGTTTAACGTTTTTGGTTCAACATGTTTTAAGTTTTCATTCACTGACTTAGCCAAAATTAATAGTTAACTTTTATTTTGTATATGCATGCCTATATAACGACGTTTTTTGCAGTATGCATGCTCGCTTTTGTAAGTAACCAATCCATTACTAATCATGTACTCTTTTCCCTCTCCCTTTTTCTTTTCTTCTTCATTTCTTTCTTTCTTTCTTTCTTTCTTTTTTTTTAAACCCCACCCGCACCCGGCCACCAACCGTGCACATACTAGTTGAACTCTCAGCCTGTATGTACCGCAACAGACCTGGTTGCTATGACAATCGTGGTAGCTGGAGAACCCAGAACGATGTTGCTGTGGGCGGCGCTCATAGCGCCCCCTGGGAAGGTCACCGTCAGCCGATGTCCGCAGCGGGCAGCGCCCCCTACACGAGCCAGGGCCCGGCGGGGTCTGCCGGCATGGGTGGCGTCCCCCTGATGAACCAGGCGCCTGTCTTTGGCGAGGGCAGCGGCCCCGTGACCCGAAGACAGCAGGGTGCTGCCGGAGTGGTGGGGAGCGCCCCCTACTGGCAGATGCAGCCCGCGTTTGGTGCGGGCAGTGCCCCCATGTACCACCAACCGGTCGATACTCGAGCAGGTTTCGCCCCTTCCAGCTGGGCTGCTGGTCCGTCCAAGGATGGTGCTGGTCCGTCCAAGGGTGGTGCTGGTCCCGCAGATGGCGTTGATCCCGCGGGTGGTGGTGGTGGTGCTGCTGCTGCTGCTGTTGCTAGTGGTAGTGGTGGTGGTGGTGGTGGTGGTAGAGCCCCTTCTCTCAGGAACCGGGGTCCCGTGGGTGGTGTTGCAGGAAAGACGCGCACCAAGGACAAGTACCGGGTGGTGTACTCGGACCACCAGAGGCTGGAGTTGGAGAAGGAGTTCCACTTCCACAACTACATCACTCTGCGCCGCAAGTCGGAGATCTCCCAGCAGCTGGGCCTGTCTGAGCGACAGGTGAGGAGGGAGGGAGTGTGGGGGGGATCGTGATGACTGTGGTTAATATTGATGGTGTGCTGTGGTGTAGTGTGGTGTGATGTTGTGTGGTGTAGTGTGGTGTGGTGTGGTATGGTGTGATGTTGTGTAGTGTGCTGTGGTGGTGTGCTGTGCTGTGCTGTGCTGTGGTGTAGTGTGGTGTGGTGTGGTGTGGTGTGGTGTTGTGTGTGGTGTAGTGTGGTGTGGTGTGGTGTGTGGTGTGGTTTAGTGTGGTGTGGTATGGTGTGGTGTCGTGTGGTATGGCGCGGTGTGCTGTGGTGTGGTGTGCTGTGGTGCCGTGTTGTGTTGTACTGTGTTCTGCTGTGCTGTGTCGTGTCATCCTGTGATATGTTGTGCCGTGTCGTATTGTGCCGTGCCATGTCATGTTCAGGTCCTGTAATGAATGACATACCACAGTGAAAAGGCGACGCTGTTGTTTTAATTGGGGCTTTATAACACTGACGAAGCTCAGTTTGCACAACTCAACTGCAACAACGGGAGTCTGCTCGCAACACACCTTTTCTGCTCTCTGCTATGGCATACGTAGCGGCCTTGACATAGCGTAACGTTATCATCAAAGCCTCTTTCTATCTCTCTCTCTCTCTCTCTCTCTCTCTCTCTCTCTCTCTCTCTCCCATCACTACGCGACAATCACTGATATATCTGCAGTGTCAATACGAAGAGGTCGTATCCCTGATACAGATGAAAGATGAAAGAATAATAAATTGCCCGAGGGAAGAGCAAAGCCGTTGCACCACATAGCTACTTTATTAAACATCGCCCGTCTTTCATTTCCGCTGAACTGTCACAGTATCTATTTTCGCGTTGAATGCCCTATCTCTCGCGTGCATGAGTATTGCGCCTCTGTGTGTGTGTGTGTGTGTGTGTGTGTGTGTGTGTGTGTGTTTCAATGTGAAAACAATTCCCAAAGTTCAAATTGCAGTCGGCAACCTAGGGCTTACTGTTTGTAGATTCCGCAAACCCAGCTATTGCTCTGAATCGTGGATCTACAGTCAGATCTAAGTGTAGGGATAAGCTACAAGTTGGTAATAATAGGTTGGGTTGTTTGTTTTTTGTTGTTTTTTTATCAAAAAAAAAATAAATAAATAGATAAATGAATAAACGAATAAATAGATGAATGAACAATATCAATGATATTTTAGGTATTCAAACTCTGCATCTTGTGCACAGACAAACCAAAGCGGTTGATTGGATCCAAGAGGAACGGGAGGGCATCTTTGGTGATAGACGTTCATGGAGGGAAGGGGGAGCATGGAATACCAGAAAATGTTGGGGGGTTATCGCATATATATACAAGAATGCAACATATAACTTGTCATGGAAGCCTGTACCTTACAGATCTAAAAGGAACGAGGCCCTGTGTCTGTCCTCCCCCAGGTCAAGATCTGGTTCCAGAACCGCCGTGCCAAGAAGAGGAAACAGAACAAGAAACAGGCTGAAATCCTGGCCAGCGCCGGCATCCCGCGAGCCAGCGTGCCGGGGGTCAACCCCCCTCAGGCCGCGGCCAACATCCTCCACCAGGGGCAGGCCAACAGCGGGGGTCTCCCCAAAATGGAGCCACGTGACTCCCCTCCCCAGCAACCTCGTCCCCAAGGCCACGCCCAGTCACCGCCAAATATGGGCATGAACGTGAACCCGCTTCACATGTACGGCCAATCGGGGCCGGTGGTGAACAACAACGGAATGCCACACGATGCCAGCGTTTCCTCGATGGCTCAGCAGGTGTACGTGCCTCAGCGCGTAAGCCCCGCCTCCTCCGCGCCAGGATTGATGGCTGAAAACCACGCCCTCTCCCAGATGGCCAACCCAGTCGCTTCTGCTCATCACTCCGATCCCGCCTGCTCTGGGGCTCCTGTCCAATCGCAGAGCGTGCTTTCATCACCATTCGAAAAGAAGCAAGAGCCTCTGTGAACTGGTCAGAGGAACTGTGAGACTGACGTCACTTCGATATCATATTCTCTTACCAGACTTCTTAGAAAAAAGAAAAAAAGAGAAAAAAAACCGTGTATTTCGTTTGGTAACGTAAATGATGAGTCATCAGTGACGTTCAGTGTGTTTTCGTTTGTTTTTTTGTTTTGTGTTTTTTTGGTGGAGGGGGTAGGGTTTTGGTTGGGAGGGGCACATTTTATTTCAATAATTCGATGTGAACGTGTTTGTTTTTGTTTCGTTTTTTTTTTTGTTTTTTGTTTTTTTTTTAAACCTCCCTCTCTCTTTTGGCGCTTTCTTGAGGGGGTGGGAGGTGGGGGAGGGAGTGGGGCGTACAATTTGTATGTCACAATTAGCGATTCGTTTGAGTTTCAGGGTTTTGTTTTCTTTTGCTTTGTTTTGTTGTTGTTGTTTTTGCTGGGAGGGGAGGATGGGGGATGGGGGGCGGGGTGGGGGAGGGGGCACGCCATGTTTGTGTCATACTGCGTGTAGTGATCAACAACAACAAAAATACATGGTTTTGATATGACAGAATTTGTTGAAATCATTTGTTCTTTCAAGTGCCTCATATGACGGACTGTGCATGTGTGTGTGTGTGTGTGTGCCTGTGCGTGTGTGTGTCTGTGTGTGATAGAAAGAGACTGAAAGAGAGAGAGAGAGAGAGAGAGAGAGAGAGAGCTTGCGTGTATGTGTCCACTATGTTGTATGGATTGTCTTCAATACTTTGAAAAAAGAAAACGAGGGATACCAATGTGCAAACTCTTCTTTTTTTTTCTCTTTTTTTTTTTTCAATTATATTATAATATCTGTGAATCAATTTTTGTGTCAAAACTAAGTGAAATTTCCGTTATGAGATTATAATGAGGAATGCTTACGTGTGTGTGTGTGTGTGTGTGTGTGTGTGTGTGTGTGTGTGTGTGTGTGTGTGTGTAAAGCTTTTGCAGAACGGGGAGAAAGATGAGAGTGAGGGGATTTTTCTCGCCAAGTTCTGCCTATTTAACTTTTAACTCACGTGTCTAAAGCCAGTCTATGTAATAATTCGATAGTACCTGTGAATGTTTTGTCATATATGTTATGTCTGCATGCGTGCGTGCGTGCGTGTATCTGTGTGTGATGTGCGTGTGTGTGTGTGTGTGAGTGTGGTAAATATTAATTATTTTTTTACAGAAATACTTTGTCGACACCAAACTTTTAAAAATATTTTTTATAAGAAAATAGAAAAAAAAAATCCAAACATTCCAGTTACAATGACGATACACTTACTGGAAATGACTTGGAAGCAATAATCGTTTCGATATTTTTACTGATGTGGTGGAGGTTGTTTTTGTTGTTGTTGTGTGTGTATGTGTGTGTGTGGGTTTTTTGGGGTTTTTTTTTTTTCGTTTTGTTTTGTTTTTTTGTTTTTTTCCCTTGAATGTGAAAAAAAACAGCTGTGCCAACTCCACGATGTAGTGAAATACAAATCCCCGCGTCGTTTTGTTACGTTTTGTTGTAAACATTTCTATTTCATTTTCACAAAACTTTCAACACGGTGAAATTGGCACGTTGGTTTCCTAGTAGGGAGCAAAAGGTCAGTTCAAAACTGATCTGTTCTGTGTGTGTGTGTGTGTGTTCGGAGTTTGTCACTTGCTGACCAAAAGCTACCAGCCACTGCAGATCAGTCGAGCACGACGAATTGGAGTCATCTGCCGATCAGAGCTCTGATTGAATGATTGAATCCGTGGTTGCTATCTGTCAGTTATCACTCTTTGGCTTTGAAACCTCGTGCACATCATTCTGAACTCCCATGTTCATTTCTAGCTGACCGTTTGCCGTCCAGCACTTTTGGCGGCTTTATGTTATTATCAAAGTCTCTTTTTTTTCTATCTTTTTCTTTTCTTTATTTATCAGTAGAAATCACACGTGAGCTTTGCCTCTCTCGGAGTTGCTTTCCTCTGTTTCAATGTGTTCTTTGTTTATCTTTTAGTTTTCCTGAAGTTCAAGTTGTTGGTTGTTGTTTTTTTTTTTTTTTTAGTGATCAGGGCTCGAGGGCCCGTTTCGGCATGGTGTTGTGTTCTTGGGAAAAATAGTCGGTATAAGAATTCACTGTCCTCACCCGAATGACCGTAAAAAGGTCATTAGACCTTTAACTTTTACCTAAGGTTGTTTTGTTTGTTTGTTTTGTTTTGATTTTGTTTGGGTTTTTTGTTGTTGTTTTGTTTGTATTTTGTTTTTGTTTTTTGTTTGTTTTTTGTTTCTTGTTTGTTTGGGGTTTTTTGTTGTTGTTTTTGGTCTGTTCTTTGTCTCTTTTTTTTTCTTTTCTTTCTTTCTTTCTTTTTTTTATTTTTATTTATTTATTTTTATAGGTTGATCGCTGGCAAATCAGTTCCAGTTCTATATGCAGAGTGAAAATGAACGAATCAGCTTACACCCGAGGCTGTTGTTGAAGCTTCTGAAATTGAAGTTGGGATTTCTCTCTCTCTCTCTCTCTCTCTCTCTCTCTCTCTCTCTCTCTCTCTCTCTCTCTCTCTCTCTCTCTCTTTTCCGTTTTTAAGAAACTAGTGAAGTCATAATGTATGTTTTACGAATTTGATTGTGGCTGAAATTACTAGGGTTGTTGTTTGTTGTTGTTGTTGTTGTTGTTTTTAACGAGGATTTGCATGGATACTGATGTTGGTTTGCCGGTTTTCTTCATGGCATGTCATTCAGTGTATGATTCAGTGCATGAGTATGTGAATGAAACTCGCCGTGATCTCTCTACTGTACACAACAAGCGAATGATGTGTATGTGCTGGCATCCTGTAATATGTAAATTATTGTGCTTGTGTGTGTACCCTTCTGTACTATGCAGGGTTTACAGATTGTATGTGTGTGTGTGTGTGTGTGTGAGAGAGAGAGAGAGAGAGAGAGAGCTTGTGTTCACGGGAGGATGGTAAGAGGAAAGAAGGGGCCTGTACAAACGTGGCGTGTAACGAGAAGCGACGGTTAACTCCCCTCCTCCTCCACCCCTCCCCACCCCCCAAAAAATGGAAGAAGAAGAAAAAAATTCATGAAATAAAACAAAAATAAAAAGAGAAAAGAAAGAAAACGACTTTAAAAAAAAATTTATTCGCCTTTCTTCAGACTCTTGTTCTTCAACATATCCCATCCTTTATTAGTTAGCTCTAGTTGGTTGAGTTTTTTCTTTCCAGTCAAGCAGGGTTTTTATTGAATTGATGATTTGCGTGATTTTTTTTTTCTTTCTTTCTTTCTCAAGGCCTGACTAAGCACGTTGGGTTACGCTGCTGGTCAGGCATCTGATTGGCAGATGTGGTGTAGCATATGTGGATTTGTCCGAACGCAGCGACACCTCCTTGAGCTACTGATACTGATACTTGTTTTGTGGAATAATTGTCATCGAATTTTTAACCCTGATTTGTTGTTGTTTTGGAATCAATAATGATTTGTGTAAATTTTTAGTTTTCAAAATTTCATTATGGTGACTTTTTTTCTTTCTTTCTTTTCTTTTTTTTTTTTTTTACGAAATGATGATACGAATCAAATGTTTTAACGATGATTTTATTTCAGCTATTCTTTTTTATGTCAGTCGATTTCCAATGCAGATTTGTTTCACGAAAATCTGTTGCAATCAAGTGTTTTTTTAATAATGATTTTATTTGGATGATTTAGTATGTTTGCATGTTAGACAATAGTTTATATTCAACATCTACGCCACGACTTGCTGCAAGAATAGCTTTCTTTTGCGCATTGTTGAATCAGTTTCCTAAAGTACAGACGAAAACAAGTGTGCATGTTCCACGTGATAATCGTGAATGTCTACTGACACGATTCTGAAAGCTGTGTTTGCCTGAAAACGAAATGTATGTGCAGTGAAGTTGAAAGTAAACAGATGTGGGACAGATCTCCCGTTTTCCGTGATGTTCGGAACAAGACATTTTTTGACTGCAGTGACGCTTCTAACCCAACGCCCCACCAAACCCACTGCCCCTCCCTCCTTCCAACCATCTCCATTCCTCCCTTGCCACCCAATGTTCCCTTTGTAGCTAACAATAAAGCTCCAAATAATGTAAGGCTGCTCTGTGGTGTCCCGTTTTGGAATTCCCAATCTCGCCCTCGTGTGTTATAGAAAATTTATGCTTGATACATTTTCATCCCCCGTCGCTGATTTGGAGTATTTTGCCATGGTTTTACTGCTGCTTATACAGTTCCAAGGAGTAGTTGTCATCTGGTATTCATTCAACTCAAAACAGGTATTTCAGATAGGTTTATTGCTAAACATTGCGTAAACAGTTGTAGGCCATTTTGATTTACCATTCTGAAAAAGATTTGTAGCCAAGTGAAGGTAATAGTCACACATCGGACTGTTGGTCAGTGACTGACGACAACAGAGCATTCATTAACGATTTTACAATCTATTTCTCCTGTGGAAATGATTTGTCTTCCTCCTCCACATGCATGTACGTACACACGAAGACACTCAAACACACTCATGCACATAATATGTCACACACAAAAACTTTTCTTTTATTTTTTTTTTTTTTTTTAAATAAAAAATGGGTTGTTTTAGGATGAAGTGGCAACATCATTGTGGCAAGTTGCACTGGTAGAGTGAACTGGACCTCACAGTAGTTTAAGAAGGCATGTTGTTTTCCACACTTCAGACACTCCCGTGTTCCCATACTTTTTGTCGCGGCAGTTGGTGCAGCATCTCAAATGACGTTGGGACTATCTGCAGTGCCTTGGCTGGTGGTAATGCGTGCTCTCTCCTTAAGGACTTGCTACAAAAGTATTAAGCCGTTGATGGTGGATTGTTGCATTGTCCACATTCAGAGCACAGACTGCAAGGGGTTAAGTGTGGAGGTGCATATCGTAGGGGGGATGCCCAGTTCAGAGTATCTTTAACTCTTTGACTCCTGCTGACGAGTGTGTTGGTTTGAAGGGCTGTCACCTCGTGGAGATAACACTAAGCTTACAGGCCAGGTTTCGAGTGAACTTTTTCTTTCACCCGTTCCGGAACTCTTCTCTTTTCTGGGCCGTTGATTTTCTTGCATGTTGTGCCCTCTTCTGCTTGGTCGAGTCCCATTCATCTTGTTGTTGACGCACTTGGGCTTCTTCCAGCAAGGAACGCTCAGCAAGTGTCGCTGTTTGGCATTCTTCGTTTTCCTTTGTTCTCCCGGGGGGCGGGGTGGGTTGGGGGGGGGGGGGGGGGGGGGGGGGGGGGCAGCATTATTCATTTTCTTCTGTTTTCTTTTGTAGGGACACTCTGTTTCCTGTATTCCCTTTCACAGGGACACTGTTTCCTGTATTCCCTTTCATAGGGACATTGTTTCCTGTATTCCCTTTCATAGGGACACTCTGTTTCCTGTATTCCCTTTCATAGGGACACTCTGTTTCCTGTATTCCCTTTCATAGGGACACTCTGTTTTCCTGTATTCCCTTTCATGGAGACACTGTTTCCTGTACTCCCTTTCATGGGGACATTGTTTCCTGTATTATCTGCATATGGACACTCTTTGTTTTCTTTATTCCCTTTCAAAGGGACACTCTTTGTTTCCTGTATTCCCTTTCATAGGGACACTCTGTTTCCTGTATTCCCTTTCATAGGGACACACTGTTTCCTGTATTCCCTTTCATAGGGACACAGTGTTTCCTGTATTCCCTTTCATTGGGACATTCTGTTTCCTGAATTCCCTTTCATAGGGATACACTGTTTCCTGTATTCCCTTTCATAGGAACGCTGTGCTTCCTGTATTCCCTTTCATAGGCACACTCTGTTTCCTGTATTCCCTTTCATAGGCACACTCTGTTTCCTGTATTCCCTTTCATAGGGACACTCTGTTTTCTGTATTCCCTTTCATAGGGACACACTGTTTCCTGTATTCCCTTTCATAGGCAC
>NC_134899.1:4733648-4758648 GCF_041734735.1 Babylonia areolata
GAGGGAGAGAGAGAGAGTTGAGATGTGTAAGGCAACAAGCAATATATCATAGCTTGACTCGTTACTGGTTTTTTTTTTCTTTTTCTCCTCCTCCCCCCCCCCCCCTTTTTTTTTTCTTTTTTGGGGGTTTGGGGGGGACGAGGGGGGAGCTGTGCGGGGGGGGGGGGAGGGGGGCTTAGGGGGCCGGGGTAGGTGGGTAGGGTTTGTGGCGGAGATTGGCGAGGACACTAGGGGATTGTTCCATCTTTATTGCAATATAATATTTTCTCCACTTCCTCCAACCCCACCCCCATTTTTTTTTTCATTTTTTTTTTTCATTGCTTTCAACAAACCGTGCAGTTCTATTGGCCATCTGAACGTGCGGTGGCTCCAGCTGTGTCAGTGTAGTGTCAGGGTTCCCCACCACCCCCACCCACCTCCACCTCCTTCTCTTCCACTTTCCTGGAACGCTCATCCCCATCAGACGTAAGTGTCGGCGTTGAACACGGATATAACTAACCACAACAGAAGAAGAAGAAGAAAGAAAGAAAAGATAATCACATCAGCTGAGTTTGAGTCGACAGAGCACGCACATTGCCACCATTCCGGAGAATAATCATCATCATCATCATCAGCAGCAGCAGCAGCAGCAGCAGCAGCATCGTCGTTATCGTTGTCATCATTATCATCATCATTATCATTACTATCATCATCACCACTGTCATCATCATCATACCGGCTTCAAACATCATCACAGACGGGCGCAATAGCCGAGTGGTTAAAGCGTTGGACTTTCAATCTGAGGGAACTGGGTTCGAATCACGGTGACGGCGCCTGGTGGGTAAAGGGTGGAGATTTTTACGATCTCCCAGGTCAACATATGTGCAGACCTGCTAGTGCCTGAACCCCCTTCGTGTGTAAACGCATGCAGAAGATCAAATACGCACGTTAAAGATCCTGTAATCCATGTCAGCGTTCGGTGGTTTATGGAAGCAAGAACATACCCAGCATGTACACCCCCGAAAGTGGAGTATGACTGCCTACATGGCGGGGTAAAAACGGTCATGCACGTAAAAGCCCACTCGTGTACATGCGAGTGAACGTGGGAGTTGCAGCCCACGAACGCAGAAGAAGAAGAAGAAGAAAGAACATCATCACAATGTAAACGGGGTACCTGTAATTTTGGTTTCCGCATTGCGGGGAAAGAACCCAAACCACACAGGACCGCGACACAGGGCACCACTTTTTTCCATTCCAGATTTATTGCCATTCACCATAAAAAAGAAATTGACGAATTGATGCACATTTGCTTTATGGACAAGCTTTTTTTTTCCTTTTTCGGAAACAGCTGGGAGTTCTGTGATCTGTTGGATATCGTAGGAGTTTTGTCCCTTCATACACCCCACTTCCCCCCACCAAGTGATATGTTACAATACAACATAACACAATACAATACAGTACAATAAATATGATACAATACAATACAATACAATACAATACAATCTCACTTCAGCAATCCATCCCACGCCGGCTCCAACTGCTTCAGATTGCTGAGGTAAAATAAAACGCATTCAAGAAAAATATGTGTCTGAGTTACGGAATTCTCAAGAGTGATCAAATCAAAGTTCGTTTTCACTACAGGAATGCCATCACACGCACTTACATTACCTTATTAGTTCTAGTACACAGTTCCATAGAATCGACTGCTTTCAGCCTAGCAACGGACTATGGGACCGACCAGGAGAAGAGACAGACAGACAGACAGACAGACATTGAGAGACAGAGAGTTTATCAAGCGGACATGGGACCTCTAGGAGTGGAGGTGTCTGTACCTTTGATGGGAGCCACTTGACCGGTCTTATCGTCCACCGAGGGTCTTTGGTCAAGAATCAAGGTCCTGCACACCATGTCCACGTCGTCCTGAGCGATACCGAAGTGTAAAGACACCCTCTGACCCGAGAGAGAGAGAGAGAGAGAGAGAGAGAGAGAGAGATGGGGGGGTTGGGGGGGGGAGGGAGCGAGCGAGAAGAGACAGAGAGAGAGAGAGGGGGGGAGGAACTCAGTATGGTTTAATTGGAGAGAGAGAGAGAGAGAGAGAGAGAACTCAGAATGGTTTAATTGTTGAGGCAGAGAGAGAGAGAGAGAGAGAGAGAGAGAGAGAGAGAGAGAGAGAAACGAAACGAAATTCTTTACTCAGTATAGGCTACAACTCATTCTGAAGGGGATCCAAACACAAATATGACATCTATAACGAACGGAAAGAATAAAGGAAGTACAAGCAAAAAATTTAATGAGTTGACAAGTTCTTCTTCAGATAAATCAGTGTCACAATCAATGCATTCAGAAACAATTATCACATTCTTTATAGCTGCATTAGCGCGTCTCTCTCCCCCCCGGCCCCCCCTCCCCCCCTCGCTCTCTCTCTCTCTCTCTGATCACATGGGGTCACTTCCGGCTGGCAAAATGAAAGAGAGAGAGAGAGAGATGCAGAACGACAGACAGAGGGGGAGACAGACAGAGAAACAAAGAGACAAAGACAAATGCTCAGGCAGACAGACATTTTCACAGGCAGACAAAGGGGGACGGAGGGGTGGGGGGGTATACAGAAAAACATACTGAGAGAGAGAGTGTGGCGAGAAAGAAATGAGACAGACAGACAGACAGAAAGACAGACAGACAGACTGACATAGATGCAGAAGGAGAGAGCGAGTCAGCGAGTGTGCATTGTGTAATGAGAATGCCATGTTTGTGTGTGTGTGTGTGTATGTGCGTGCGTGCGTGCGTGTGTGTGCGTGCGTGCGTGCGTGTGTGTGTGTGTGTGTGTGTATGAAGACACTCACACGTGTGTGCTCGATCTATCAGCTGAGATGGAGAGTTTCCTTCAAAGCAGACGAAGTTTATGACCAGCGCCCAGCCAGGCTGACCAAGACAAACCCGGCAGGTGGATATCGCTTACAGGAGAAGATACCAAGTTTACCACTCCAATCCAGGTGACCCAAAGATCAACACGAAAGCAAACATTTGTCACACGGCTTGCAGCGTCTGTCGCTTTGTCAACAGCACTATCAGGTGTGTCCCTTCTTCGGGAGGTGTGTGATACTGCCCCTACCCCCCCCCCCCCCCCCCCATACCCCCCCCCGACCCTCCCAGCCCCCCCTACACTCAGGATGCTATCGATACGATACGACCTGGACTCTGATGTTGGACTAACCCACGCTTTTGCTGTCCCTTTACATCGCTATCTGTGCGAGGCAAGGCAAGGCAAGGCAAGGCAAGGAGTTTATTTCGTACCCCTGGGGGCATTGAAACATTACATAAGTTCATCATTTACACATATCCAATAAAGCAGCACGAAAACAAACATTTGGTCACACGCCTTGTGGTGTCCGTAGTTTTGTCAACAGCACTATCAGGTGTGTCCCTTCTTCGGGAGGTGTGTGGTGATGAGTCACCAATAAACCAAAAGCACTGAGGCAGCCTTGGAACATGACGTGTTCGTACACGTGTACGTACATTGTGCAAGTCTGTATCTTTTACACGTCTTGAAGTTCAAAACTCTTACGTCGGGCAGTGAATTCATAAACCACTATGGGTACCGGGTAGAAGATCAAGGCGGGGCCCAGTCCTCTCCTTCCGCCGTTGAAACCTTCCTATCCCCCAGGTGAAGTTAGGTCCCCTTGGCACACTTGCAGGGAGCGAGGACGATCGGCCGGAGCAAAGTGTCTTTCCCAAGGATACTACACCATGCCGAAACGGGGCCTCGAACCCTGATCACTGGTGAACACTGGGTCACAACACCTGACTGATGATGTCACGGTGTCTTATTTCCCTTCCTTCTTACTTATACGTATGAATTCACACATGGACTTTTTCTTCCTGCTTATATTTACATGTACATATCCACCTGTGGACAAGATGTGTCTATCAGATTCTTTACTTCTTGACGTCTTAAAAAAAATAATAATAAGGGTGGCCGAAACGAAACGGAAACGAAACGAAACGATTTTTTATTTCAAGAAGGTAATGGAATAAGCGTTACTACTTCCGGTCCTTTTTTTTTTTTTTTTTTTTTTTTTAAGCATCCAGTCCTCTTGGAAAAAACTTTGAGAAAAGAAAAGAAAAGAAAAAAAATCCAATCAACTAAAGACATGAACAACAAGGGGAAGGGGCTGGTTACTCCATTGACGATAGAACTTGAGAAGTGTGCAGACTAACACGACGTCGTAAACCCTGGTCATAAACTGTGGCAGTATCTCTTTAAAGGGTCCAGTCGCTGGCTGGGTGGTCTTTGCCCTTCGATAACGTTGGTGATGGGGCCCCTTGTGTCCGTCAGTCCACGATGTTTGCTGTTTGCGTAAGCGTAAGTGATACGACCTACCATCCACACACTTAGCAAACACGCTGCTCAAACGAAGTTAGCCTTCAACGTTTCGATGTACGTGAACAGACCGTCAACGGACTTTCAGCATCATCGCCCCTACACACACAGACACATATATATATATATTTAAATACTCAATAAAATTACCTCGTCAGCAGAAGAAAAATATTCATTTTAAAAAATAGCTTGTGTGTGTGTGTGTGTGTGTGCAGCACATTTGAATTTTTTTTGTTTTGTTTTGAAAATGGTTAAAAATTGATTTTGTTTTAAATTTCGTAATCAAAGTTGACTTGTAGTGGCTACTACCCTTTAATGGATTCAATAGTTCTCTTCTGTGCTGAGATAGGTTATGAACCTTGACAGTGAAATTAATGTTCCCTCAAAAATGACACCCTCACTCCCTACCCCCCCAAAAAGATAAAAATAGAAATAAAATAAAACAAAATAATAATGATAATGATATAAGAAAAAGACGGGTTGGGGGGCGGGGGGAGGGGGGTATGGGGGGGGGAGGGGTAAGAGAAAGGAACGGTACAGAAGAAAAACAATTAGTCTTTTTTCTTCTTCTTCTTCTTCTTTCTTTCTGTCTTTTCTTTTCCTTTCTTTTAACTCATGAATTCACCCTTCCACACTATCACGAAAGATGTAATCGACAAGAAATCTGAAATACCATTTCATTTGATGGACTGATCACGTATTTATTTGTATGTTCATTCATTTATTCATTCGTTTGTTTATTTGTTTATCTATTTGCGTTTTTCGCGTGTGTGCGAACTGGACAGCACATATTACAGAAAAAAGAAGAAGAAAAAAACCCAAACAAACGAAAAGACAATCAGAAAAAATGTGTGACGGATTCAAAAGAATAAGGGAGGCATTTCGGAAATTAAAAAAAAAGTTTTAATAACGAAAAGTAAAGGATTTCAAACTGAAAAAAAAAAAATCTAAAAATCACTTTATGGAAGACAAATATAACGAAGCTGTAGAAAAATGAAGTTTAGCAGAGCGTGGTTTCGATCCACGGACCTCTGGGTTATGGGCCCAGCACGCTTCCACTGCGCCACTCTGCTGTCCTGTGGAGGAAGGCAACAGTTCATCCCTTGTGGGGGCCCCCATCGTCGGCTAGGTGTTAAGCGCTAATAGGAGGAAGGTGGCAGAATGGTTATAAGGCGCTTATCTGCCGACACACTGTTCGTTAGGGTCTGGGTTCGATTCCCGCTCTCGCTCTTTCTCCTAAGTTTGACTGAAAAATCAAACTGAGCGTCTAGTCATTTCGGATGAGATAATCAAATTGATAAACTCAGGTCCCGTGTGCAGCACGCACTTGGCGCACTGAAAAATAACCTCCTGCAACAAACGGGTCGTCCTCTGGCAAAATTCTGTGGAAGAAATCCACTCAGATAGGTACATGGATATGTATGCATGCACTCAAGGCCTGACCACGCGCGTTGGATTAGAATAGAATAGAGTAGAATATGTCTTTATTGCCAAGTGTACCGGGGTCACAAGGAATATTGGGGGGATAGTACATAACAAGATACGAACATAAATCGAAAATCATACACACAAATACAGTAGAAATTAGGATACATACAAGTGCATGTCAATATAAACATTTGTGCATACTCACACATACACGCACTGCACACACACAAACACACACAGACACACACACACACACACACACACACACACACACACACACACACACACACAAACACTCTCTCTCTCTCTCTCTCTCTCTCACACACACACACACACACACACACACACACACACACACACACACACGTTTGAACAGAAGCTGCATATTACATGTGGATGAGGATGATGCTGCTGATCAGGCATCTACTAGCATAGCAGATGTGGTGTGGCATGTATGGATTTGTCCGAACGCAATGACGCCTCCTTGAGAAACTGCAGCTGAACTGAAACTGTACAGAGTGGTGACAACAGATAACATTGTCTGTGTCGCTCTGTTTACTGTTGTGCATGGTTGACTCAATAACATGGCCCTTCAGCTCGCATTGGAGAGGGTGTTGGTTTGAACCACACACAGCCAACTAACACTAAATAAAAAGCTTGTTTTAACGAATTCGTCATCAGCATGAATTATACGGAGAGTTTAACAACTGAGCAAGTATCGAAAGCGCCGTTGCTGAATAGATTTTATCAAGTTATGACACCATTCTACGAAATCACGATCTCTAACTCAGAAATGACAGAAATGCATGATCTGAAAAGCTTGAAGATCGAGATACTCTTTTCTGCGTGACAACGATATATAATTGACATTAAACACGCTTAGCTTTTGTAGTTATTAATTCGTTTGTTTATTTGTTTATTTCAATACACAATGTTACTGTGCTTTGTTGTTTGTGCTTCCTCCGTGAAAACCGTAATTTTATTTACTTTTCATGTCACAAGTACAAACATGCTTTTTTGTTGTTGTTTTTTGTTTTGTTTTGGGGGTTTGTTTAAGTTTTTTTTTATTGGCACAACACAAGCATTTAAGCCTGCAAAAACAAAAGTCACATCGAAAGTGCTCTTTATCATGTTCATTCGTTCTGTGCACTTCAAGAATTCTTTTCTCTTTTTTTTTTTCTTTTTTTTATGGATTCGCACGAATATGATTCGCTGTACACAAAGAAATAATGAATATCTGTCAAATTTAGCTAAATAACTAAGACGGACAGAGGTTGCACGTACAATTAAACCACAAAGTTGTCAATATTTCTGTGCATTGCAGATACCGTGTAGGATCGTTAGTGCGTCCCTGTTGAAGTGATCGCAGTTTGAGAGAACTGAATATTATTTATTATTTTTACTGAGTTTTTATCCAGTGAAACACAGCTGTTGTAATAAACGACAAAAAGAAAATTGTGTTATTTCCTTTATTTACTTCTATTCTTTTTTCAATGATGAAAATGGTTACACATGAATACAAATTTACTGTTTGTACAAAATATTGTCTTTTTCCGGAAGAAAAGTATAGCACACGAAAGACATTCATAGTGTGTACAAAACTAATGTCATCTTCTCCCCCCTAAGAAAAAAAATACACATGAAAACAAATTAGTGGTATGTACTTTTTTTTCTTTTGGGGGGGCGTAGGAGTGGGGGTGGGGGGAGGGGGAGGTTGTTTTTTGTTGTTGTTGTTTTCCACTAAGCATATCATTTACCGCTTGATTAGTGCCTTTGTGCTGTAAAGAGTAACAGTATTTCTTCCTTGTTTTTTGTTTTTTTCTCTTCTTTTCACAAGACACATTTTCCTAATTACTTTGTTTTTATTGTTTCCTAATTTTACTTGATATTAACTCTTTTTTCGTTTAATTACCACTTTGTTTATTTACGTAGTTATTATACGCAATGTGCAAGTGTGCAGTTGAACTTGTGACATTCATACCGCACAGCGCACACCACACACACTTGAAACACGTGGAATACGAAATTGATTTAAAAGAAAAAGACTGAAGAACACGCCGTCGATTTCAACCACCCTCCCTCCAAGCCACAGACTTAAAAAAAGGATCAAGCGATATAAATAAGCCCGTTCTCTTAACAAACACACAGACAAAGAAGAGCGGAGTGGAAGAGAGGAACAGGGAATTTTTCAAAATGTATTTTGATTTATGTATTTTACTTACATTACTTTATTATCTTTATTTCAGTTTGTTTTTTTTTTAAAGTGAGACGAGCTATACAGAATAGCACAAAAACAACGAGAAAAAAATCTTGACATAGAAAAAAAAAAAAAAAGTTAGCAGAGCGTGGTTTCGATCCACGGACCTCTGGGTTATGGGCCCAGCACGCTTCCACTGCGCCACTCTGCTGTCCGCTGTGAGTGCGTAAAATTAAAACTCTTATATGTGATCCGCTGGGTTTCGTTCGCTGTTATTCACCAGCAACGAACCAAAAGCCGTTGGCCAGCACCACGGACGTATATTATTTTCGCCCGTGTTGGCCACATACACACAGATTGTGAAAAATAACCTTTTTCTTACTCTATTGTCCAGTGAATTCACACTCGCGAAATCTCTGTGTGTGGGGGAGGGGGTGGGTGGGAGAGCGAAAGGAGAGACAGGACTGAAAAACCATTGTTGGCCCTTTTTATCATTACGTACGGGTTGTTGTGACTGTCACAGTGATTAAAACAAAGTCTGTTCTTTGTGTAGTGTACATGCACTGCGCAAAATGAGTGGAATTTTGAACTGGTGATACAAAAACATAGAGTAGAGACCGGCTACACAACTTTCTCTTGACTCGGACGGTCACGAAACACACTCAGTTGATGAGTATACTTCCAGACTATCGTTGCTGGTATGTACTGCTCGGACTCAGTGAGCATAAATACAATCAGAAACTGCCCCCCCCCCCCCCCCCGCCCCCCTCACGGTCCCACACACTCCACCTCCGCCCCCCCCCACCCCCCTCCCCAATATACCCCCCATTTCAATAGTTGTGAGGAGCAAGAGTTTGAGGGAGAAGCGGAGAGAGACATAGGCAAAGACAGCGATAGAGAGCTAACGTTTTACCCAGTGTGTGCCCCTGCCCCACCAGTCTGGTGTTTCACTTCACTTGTGCACTTCACTGTGTGGACACTGACGTGTGCTTCACTGACTGCATGAAGCGGCAACTCTGTGTGTGTGTGTGTGTGTGTGTGTGTGTGTGTGTGTGTGTGTGTGTTTACGAATAATGAAATAACTAATCAATAATAAAGTAAATAAATCGTGTGAAAATGTGCTCATCCATATCAGATACACCACATGTACTGGGGGCAAAAAAAAAAGATGCCTGATCTTTGCACAAACCCAGTGTGCTGGATTGCACAAGCCATGAGCGACAGTGGTGGGGGTGGACATGGCGTTAAAGTAGAACACATCAGTCAACAAGCAGAGTGGCGCAGTGGAAGCGTGCTGGGCCCATAACCCAGAGGTCCGTGGATCGAAACCACGCTCTGCTAACTTTTTTTTTTTTTTTTTCATGTTTTGTTTCTTCTTTCATTTGTTTATTTAGTTATGCTTGTCGTTTTATTTCTCCTTCTTGCTTGTGGTTTCGATCCACGGACCTCTGGGCTACAGGCCCAGCACGCTACCACTGCAGCACTCTGCTGTCTGTGAGTTCACTGTCTGTTTTACTGTGTGTCCCTGCCCCACCAGTCTGGTGGTTCACTTCACTTGTGCACTTCACTGTGTGGACACTGACGTGTGCTTCACTGACTGCATGAAACGGCAACTGTGTGTGTGTGTGTGTGTGTGTGTGTGTGTGTGTGTGTGTGTGTGTGTGTGTGTGTGTGTGTGTGTGTTTTATCCACCAACATTTATCGTTTTGATTTAAAAGAAGGAAACCTTTTCATTGTGTGTGCGTATGTGTCAGTGCTATTTAAACCATTAACATAATAAATGATTTCAACAAACCCCTGCTACCGCACACACTCTCTCTCTCTCTCTCTCTCTCTCTCTCTCTCTCTCTCTCTCTCTTTCTCTTTCTCTCTGACCAACCAGGGGAGATCAGCGGGGTAGGGACACGACCTGATATTGGAATATCAGGTGTCAAGCAGACAGCAGAGTGGCGCAGTGGAAGCGTGCTGGGCCCATAACCCAGAGGTCCGTGGATCGAAACCACGCTCTGCTAACTTTTTTTTCCCTTTTCTTAAAAAAAACCCACACACATATTATTGCATGAGCTGTAACTGGGTTCCATTTTTTATGAAAATAATGATAACACACCTAATAATAACAGTGCTGATAATAATGATAATATACCTAATGATAACAGTGATGATGATAATGATAATATACCTAATAATAACAACGATGATAATAATGGTAATATTCATAATAATAACAATGATGATAATAATGATAGTATACTTAATGATAATGATGATGATAATAATGATAATATTCCTAATGATAACAATGATGATAATAATAATATACCTAACGGGAACGTGGCTTTGATCCACGGACCTCTGGGTTATGGACCCTGTCAGTGTAAAAAAAAAAAAAGATAAAAGAACAGCAACAACAATAAAATAATACTAATGAAAGAATTTAAAAAAAAAAAAGGAAACAAAACAAAACGAAAAAAAGTTAGCAGAGCGTGGTTTCGATCCACGGACCTCTGGGTTATGGGCCCAGCACGCTTCCACTGCGCCACTCTGCTTGTTGACTGATGTGTTCTACTTTAACGCCATGTCCACCCCCACCACTGTCGCTCCTGGTTTGTGCAATCCTCAGGTGGAAAGGAAATCCATGCAGACAAACACACACTATGTGTGTGTGTGTGTGTGTGTGTGTGTGTGTGTGTGTGTGTGTGTGTGTGTGTGCTCGCGATTGCATATGCAAGCGCGGTCTTGCCGAGCCGTGAAACCTTATGCGTTTGAGTGCGTGTATGTGACTCTGTGTGTGTGTGGGGGGGGGGAAGGGGGATGGTGGATATCAGTGAACACATATGTGTGTGGGTGCACGCGGTTTGATATAAGGTATATTATCATTATCATCATCATTGTTATTATGAGGTATATCATCATTATTATCATCATTCTGATTCCCTCACATCTTTTAAATCTCGCCTCAAAACTCATCTTTTCCCTCAGCAATAAGTTCAATAAAAAAAAAAAATTAAAAAATTGTGGCAGGTCCACTTCCTTTGCGTTAGCTGTGCTTGACTCTGTGTGCATACATATGTATGTGTACATAACTACATGCATGTATATGAATGTGTATAGTGTGTGCGTGTGTTTATGTAAGTTTGTGCCTGTCTATGTGTGCGTATGTGTTAGGGTAGCTGTTAGATACACATGTGTGTTAAAATGTATTATGCATTGTGTGTGTGTGTGTGTGTGTGTGTGTGTGTGTGTGTGTAGAGTCACATTTTGGTGTATGTATGTAACAGTGTAATGTTTTATGTTAACAACAGCGTTTTTGTAAAGTACCTAATCAGATTTCTGGATAGTGTGCTATATAAGTATCCATTATTATTATTATTATTATTGTATATTATCATTATTATCATCATTGTTATTATTATGTATATCACCATTGTTATTATTAGTTATATTATCATTATTATCATTATCATTATTATTAGGTATATTATCATTATCATCATCATTGTTATCATTAGGTATATTATCATTATTTTATTTTTTAATGTAACCCACTTACACCTCATGCAATGATATGTGTGTGGGTTTTTTTTAAGAAAAAAAAAGTTAGCAGAGCATGGTTTCGATTCACGGACCTCTGGGTTATGGGCCCAGCACGCTTCCACTGCGCCACTCTGCTGTCTGCTTGACACCTGATTTTCCAATATCAGGTCGCGTCCCTACCCCGCTGATCTCCCCTGGTTGGTCAGAGTGTGTGTGTGTGTGTGTATGTGTGTGTCTGTGTCATTGTGTGTCTGTGCCTCTGTGTGTGTGTGTGTGTGTGTGTGTGTGTGTGTGAGCAGAGTGGCGCAGTGGAAGCGTGCCGGGGCTATAACACAGAGGTCCGTGGATCGAAACCACGCTCTGCTAACTTTTTTTTCGGTTTCTTATTTTCTTTTTTTTTTCTTTTTTTAAATCTTTTTATTATTGACTCACTTGTGTAAACAAAGTGAGTCTATGTTTTAACCCAGTGTTCGGTTGTCTGTGTGTGTGTGTGTGTGTGTGTGTCCGTGTGTCCGTGGTAAACTTTAACATTGACATTTTCTCTGCAAATACTTTGTCAGTTGACACCAAATTTGGCATGAAAAAAGGAAAAATTCAGTTCTTTCCAGTCATCTTGTTTAAAACAATATTGCACCTCTGGGATGGGCACAAAAAATAAGAAAAGAAGCCTAATTATATGCAAAGTGCATTTCCTGTTATATTTATATTTTTTGTATTCTCTAAACTTGGCACTTTGGCCTCTTATTCTGACACAACAACAAGAGGAGTCATTATTATCATTTTTTTGTTCAAACAGGAACTTCTTTTGCTAAGCATGGAATTTTTATTTATTTTGCAAACGTTTTGGTGCAGATAGTAAAAAAGGGAAATTACTCTGTAATTAATGCTAGGGGACTTAATTTATCACAAGTGAGTCTTGAAGGCCTTGCCTCTCGTTGTTTTATTGTTTTGTTGTTAATGTTTTTGTTGTTGTTCTTTCATTGTTTATTTACACAGAGGGGTCGCACTTCAAAATGCTATATACCGACTTTTCCAGGATTACATGACCCAGGTCATGACTTTTCCAGGATTACATGACCCAGGTCATGACTTTTCCAGGATTACATGACCCAGGGCATGACTCCTGTATGCTCTTGTATGGCCGCCTTTTTTCTTCTTTTTTTTCCTGGCCCTCAGCAGGTTCGAACCCCGCGCCTTCAGGACTGAGTCACCTTTTTTTTGGCAGACGTTTTAACAACTGAGCCATCGTACGCCTAGTTTGAGTAGGGAAATTTAATCCTTATGAAGTTTACTTTCATTACTCCTCGACCAGATCCAGATGGAACTCTTTTCTGCTGCTTCTGCCCTTGCCTTGAGAGCCCATGTCCTCTCTGCCAGAAATCGACAGCTATTTCATGAGGCTGTAGGCAGATGCGCTCATAAACCCTTTTGCACCAAATTCTATGGCGAGGGCTTTGGCTTGGAAGCCAGATTCTCTCATGCTGGCTAGACTAGCATACTTCTCGGTCTTGTAAATATGGGCTTCCTCCATTCTACTTTCGTTTGGCACAGTGAGCTCAACCAGAACCGCTTGTTTCGTTGCCTTGGAGTGGAGTACTACTCCGCTCTTGCTGATGATTTCCGGGTGTTTCTTGCCCTCTGGTAGGTCAACTGTGAATTTCCAATCTTCGGCACCATCAAGCAGCCCATATTTCCATGCTTTGAATGTTACAGCTGTTCCTGGCCAGACTTTATTACCTTCTGCAGAGAGGAACCCTACTGGAACTTCTGGTGGTGTGGGTGCTCCTTGGACAGCGTTCACCACGTGTGCAATTTCTTTTAGCACTTGGCTGTGCCTCCATGTGTACCGTCCCTGGCTCAACGCCGCTTTGCATGAGCTGAGGACATGTTCCACTGTTTGTTTGCCATGGCAGAGTGGGTACGCAGGGTCATCTGCTTTCCCCCATTTCACCAAGTTTGTATTCGAGGGAAGGAGGTCGTACACAGATCTTAGGATGAAGCTGATCCTCAGAGGGGCCATGTTCCACATGTCGCTCCAGCTGTGGCTCTTTGGAGTGCATTTTCCCATGTTGTCCACTGCCCCTGCTGGCTTTGCTGGACTGCCTTCTGGACTCTTATCACCCTCTTCTTTCTTGATCTCCTGTATGATCATGTCTCTTTTTGCTTTCCCCTTTGCCCATCATTCCATCTTTGTTGGTTTGGGTGTGTCCAATTATTTCCTTCGTCTCGAGACTTTCTTTCACTGCACTGACTGCCTCCCTGACTTTCCATTTTCTGCCAGTCTTCAGCTTGGGTTGGTTGGATCTCACAATACTGTCACCTGAGTCTTCGAGCATACTGAGAAGTCTTGTCTTTCCTACCTTGTATTCTTCGACAAGTGATTTCAAAGGTAATGTCAGCTTTGCTTGGCGACAGCAGAGTGCTACGTCAGTGAGACCAGGTGGGACACCAAGCCATTTGCGTGTGTTCTTGTTGATCTTTGCCTCAATCGACTCGACTGTGCGACAGCTGATATCATATATCAGGAGAGGCCACAGGAGCTTTGGTATCAGCATGGACTGTAGGCACCACACTTTGTATTTGTCAAGGAAGGCCACACTGGTCTATGATATGCAGGCCTTCTTCTGCTGTCTGCTTGGTTTCCTTTCCTCTTTTTGTGTCTTTCAGGGACTCATGACTGCTTCATCTGACACCGTTGGAATGGCTTGGTTGGCAACAGTCAATGTGACTGTTTCAGCTACCTTTCCTTTACGCAGTGAGAGGCTCCGTGATTTCTTTGCTTTGAAGTTCATCCTGGCTGAGGCAACTATCACAAGAGGAATGGAATTCACGAACTGGCAGCTTGGTGTTCCTGAGGTTTTCACACCGTTTTCTTTTCGTTCTCTACGGTGTGTGTGTGTGTGTGTGTGTGTGTGTGTGTGTGTGTGGACGCTGATTGTAACAGAGTTGGGGAGGAATGTAGCCGGGTTGGCAACAATCTTCAGGTAAATCAGTCACAAGTGATTTACCTCCCCTTAATCTTCAGGTAAATTGGTCACAAGTGATTTACCTCCCTTTAAGGAAGCATTATTTCTCAACAATTTCTTTTAAATGGTGAACATTTGATAACCCTTGGTATATAGTTTTTATGTTATTAAAATTTAGTAAGAATACATATTTTAGTGACAATGATATCATTGTGTCAATAAGCCTATAGTTCCTTTAAATTGATATATATATATATGAAGGAATTTTGGCACGACCTTCGAAATGCACCCAATTATACAAAATACTATCAGCCTGTTGGAAGTTAAGGATCATCTAATGGGTAAAATCACAACTGTAAACAACGTGATTGTTAGGGTTTATTGTTCATAGTCATTAAACTCGTCTCCAGGTTAGTAATTGCTATGTAATATTTTTATACCAAGACATATTAAATATAGTGATTAAAAGCAATCAATGTATGTTATCATATTGAAAAACACAAATGACATATCTTACAGAGAACATGTATTCTAATCAGCAAAAAAGGTTTTTTCTCCTCACTTTTAACAACAAGAAAACAGGAAACATGTATATATTTTTTAATACCACAATGTGGAGGTTAGAATATAAATTACTTTTGCGTCTGTAATCATGTGTAACCATGTACAGGGTAACACAACACACAGTGTGCTTTAGTGATGTCTGTGGTCAATTGTTAAGTCTCAATGTTCAACCAGGGTAACCTGGACCCCACACAGAATATTCACTGTTCTGATCACAACTAGGACAGTTCTTGTCTTGAACCCTTAAGGGGAAAACTGTTTAGATATAACATACTGTCTGGAATCACACAAATGTCATTCCTCAAGTGGATCACTAAAAGAAAGAAGTGCTTGTGAGTCAGGGGGAGTAAGGGATATGTAGTTATCTGTGGGTCTGCTCTGGTGATGAGTGGATCTAAAAACCACGCTCTGTTTCTCTTGATTATATATTTTCATTGTTATTGTTTATTGTTGCTGTTTATTTTACACTGAAAAAGTGGCACTTCAATTTATTCTTTATACAACCCACTTTACAGAATTAAATGTTTTGTGTTTGTTTGAAATGATAATGTGAAAAATAATGACATTACCCAAATGTTTCTTACCTGAATTCACTTGAAGGTTTTCTTTTTTTCTTCTCATTATCATTATGCTTTTCTTTCTATTACGTATATTGGTTATATTATCAAAAATGAAACCAAGTTACACTTAAAGAAAAAAAGTTAGCAGAGCGTGGTTTCGATCCACGGACCTCTGGGTTATGGGCCCAGCACGCTTCCACTGCGCCACTCTGCTGTCTGCTTGACAACTGATTTTCTTGTTTAAGTTCCGGTCCCTACCCCACTAATCTCCCCTGGTTGGTCATGACTGAATGTGTGTGTGTGTGTGTGTGTAAATAAGTTTGTGTGAATGATGAAATATCAGATAGATAACTAATGCGTGTGAAAATTTGTTGATCATTATCAGATAGGGGGGAAAAAAACAGCCCGCACCAACACCACATTACTCCGGTGTACAGACATCCGCCACCTCCACCCCTCTTCACACACACACACACACACACACACACACACACACACACACACACACACAGTGTGTTTGTCTGTGAATTTCCTTTCCACCTGAGGATTGCACAAACCAGGAGCGACAGTGGT
Source organism: Babylonia areolata (assembly GCF_041734735.1). NCBI lineage: Eukaryota > Metazoa > Mollusca > Gastropoda > Neogastropoda > Buccinidae > Babylonia > Babylonia areolata. Next base: position 4,749,828 of record NC_134899.1, read on the forward strand.
GGGGGTGGACATGGCGTTAAAGTAGAACACATCAGTCAACAAGCAGAGTGGCGCAGTGGAAGCGTGCTGGGCCCATAACCCAGAGGTCCGTGGATCGAAACCACGCTCTGCTAACTTTTTTGGGTTTTTTGTTTTTGTTTTTGTTTTTTTGTTGTTTTTTGGGCTTTTTTTTTCTTTTTCTTTTTCTTCATATTCTGTTTCCTCTTTCATTTGTTTATTTAGTTATGCTTGTCGTTTTATTTCTCTTCCTTGCTTGTGGTTTCGATCCACGGACCTCTGGGCTACAGGCCCAGCACGCTACCACTGCAGCACTCTGCTGTCTGTGAGTTCACTGTCTGTTTTACTGTGTGTCCCTGCCCCACCAGTCTGGTGGTTCACTTCACTTGTGCGCTTCACTGGCCATCAGCAGGTTCGAACCCGCGCCTCCAGGGTGTTTTGCCACTTCAGGACTGAGTCACCTTTAGATCCAAATGGAACTCTTTTCTGCTGCTTCTGCCCTTGCCTTGAGAGCCCATGTCCTCTGTCTGCCAGAAATCAACAGCTATTTCACGAGGCTGTAGGCAGATGCGCTCATAAACCCTTTTGCACCAAATTCTATGGCGAGGGCTTTGGCTTGGAAGCCAGATTCTCTCATGCTGGCTAGACTAGCATACTTCTCGGTCTTGTAAATATGGGCTTCCTCCATTCAACTTTCGTTTAGCACAGTGAGCTCAACCAGAATCGCTTGTTTCGTTGCCTTGGAGTGGAGTACTACTCCACTCTTGCTGATGATTTCCGGGTGTTTCTTGCCCTCTGGTAGGTCAACTGTGAATTTCCAATCTTCGGCACCATCAAGCAGCCCACGTTTCCATGCTTTGAATGTTACAGCTTTTCCTGGCCAGACTTTATTGCCTTCTGCCGAGCGGAACCCTACTGGAACTTCTGGTGGTGTGGGTGCTCCTTGGACAGCGTTCACCACGTGTGCAATTTCTTTTAGCACTTGGCTGTGCCTCCATGTGTACCGTCCTTGGCTCAACGCCACTTTGCATAAGCTGAGGACATGTTCCACTGTTTGTTTGCCATGGCAGAGTGGGTACGCAGGGTCCTCTGCTTTCCCCCATTTCACCAAGTTTGTATTCGAGGGAAGGAGGTCGTACACAGATCTTAGGATGAAGCTGATCCTCAGAGGGGCCATGTTCCACATGTCGCTCCAGCTGTGGCTCCTTTGGAGTGCATTTTCCCATGTTGTCCACTGCCTCTGGTGGCCTTGCTGGACTGCCTTCTGGACTCTTATCACCCTCTTCTTTCTTGATCTCCTGAATGATCATGTCTCTTTTTGCTTTCCCCTTTGCCCATCATTCCATCTTTGTTGGTTTGGGTGTGTCCAGTTATTTCCTTCGTCTCGAGACTTTCTTTCACTGCACTGACTGCCTCCCTGACTTTCCATTTTCTGCCAGTCTTCAGCTTGGGTTGGTTGGATCTCACAGTACTGTCACCTGAGTCTTCGAGCATACTGAGAAGTCTTGTATTTCCTACCTTGTATTCTTCGACAAGTGATTTCAAAGGTAATGTCAGCTTTGTTTGGCGACAGCAGAGTGCTACGTCAGTGAGACCAGGTGGGACACCAAGCCATTTGCGTGTGTTCTTGTTGATCTTTGCCTTAATCGACTCGACTGTGCAACAGCTGATATCATATATCATGAGAGGCCACAGGAGCGTTGGTATCAGCATGGACTGTAGGCACCACACTTTGTATTTGTCAAGGAAGGCCACACTGGTCTATGATATGCAGGCCTTCTGCTATCTGCTTGGTTTCCTTTCCTCTTTTTGTGTCTTTCAGGGACTCATGACTGCTTCATCTGACACCGTTGGAATGGCTTGGTTGGCAACAGTCAATGTGACTGTTTCAGCTACCTTTCCTTTACGCAGTGAGAGGCTCCGTGATTTCTTTGCTTTGAAGTTCATCCTGGCTGAGGCAACTATCACAAGAGGAATGGAATTCACGAACTGGCAGCTTGGTGTTCCCAGAGGCACTAAACTTAGCGAGATGAATCACTCAGCGCTTCGCGTGAAGCCGCCGCGCGAGCAGCTCTCGCCCGGAAATAGTATGCGCCCTCAAGCGGCCAGACAGTTACGGCAGCAGAGGAAATGGCTTGGTGTTCTGCTGTAAACTGCAAAAACTCGCGCAAAAAAGGATGGACATTGTTCCGATTTCCCAAAGATGAAGACAGGTAAGCGTTTCATGATTTTGTTTAATGAAGTATCTTGTTGATATGGACATTTATGTCGTTATTACATTCGTTAGTCAGAGCTTTGTTTAGCCGAGTGTGCAAAGTGAAAGTAGTTTTCAGCAAAACCGAAAGTAGAGCTGTGAAAGGTATCCGTGACGTTTTGTGATTGTGACTTTGGGTCTGGGACAGACAACATTAGAGCGGCATCAAAACTGAACCCAAAATTAGGCACTGTTTTAGTGATTAGAACCATAGTGATGCATTGATATAATTATGCAACACTGAATGTGTTGCTATGGTTGTAGTGTAGTGGTTATGGTAGACTGCTCAGCTAGCAGTCATAGTAATAGTAATCACTACTTGCAGTAGACGCCAGTCAAATCTTTCTAGTAATCAGTAATCACTCAGTTTAGCAGGAATGGCAGTAATAGTAGAAGCAGTTGCAGGAGCAGCAGCAACAGCAGCAGTAGTAGCAGCACCAGCTTTGTCATCATCATCATCATCATCTTCATCATCATCAGTAGTAGTTGTTGTTGTCGTGGTAGTAGTAATAGTACTGAGAAGGATGAAGAGAACAACTGAGGATGAAATGATACCAGTTTCTATAAATTGAAAACTGAATGAAAATAAATATTGAAATGCTATATTGCTTTTTTTGTACAGATGCAAAAAGTGGGTTCAGAACACCAGGCGAGCTGATCTACAGGGAAAAACCAGCGAGTACCTGTACACTAACTGCAAACTTTGCTCTGAACATTTTGAGCCAAATCAGTTTATGAATCCCAGTGCGGAAAAATTGAGTCTTGTGTGGAATGCTGTCCCCACATTATTCAACATTCCAAATCCACCACCTAAAGTCACAACAAAAAGAAAATGCCCTGTCGACAGGATCACCCTGCAAGTTCCAAAAAAGCCAGAACCAGCCATGAATCACAGGAAAAAGCAGGTAATTTAATTTACTGTATATATTTGTATGTTTTTAAATTGCTGTAGCTTTTATATGTACAAGTATTTTGATATAATTATGTCAGACTTGTTATCTCTGCGATAATATTATTTAGAACTGTGTATATCACATTGTGTGGGGTGTGGATGAGGAGAATGAAAAGGTAAAACATAAATGAACATATATGTCATTATTTCTGTCGCCTTGTCAGTGTTTCTCTCTCTCTCTCTCTCTCTCTCTCTCTCTCTCTCTCTCTCTCTCTCAGCTATTGTTTATTTGTATCTCTCACACATTTTCTGGAATGGTGTGTGTGTGTGTGTGTGTGTAATAGTCATAAACTAATTTTCATTTCCAGTGCCTGATCCTGTTCCTGGCCCCTCGGTTGACTGGCAGCCAACACCAGAAAGACAATAACAGAAAGTTTGCGTCTTCAAGTGGCAGGCAAAACAGAAAACTGCTCAAGCTGTGTCATATCTGAATTTTCCTTAGGGCATTGACTTGCAAAATTACTATTGACTTTTACAAATATACTGCCTTAACATTATAAAATTTTAGTAAGTGATCTCAGAAAGGTTGAAATCAGGTATCTGAAGCAAAGTTCCTGTGGTAGTTGGTGCTATTTGTCGTGTCGGCTGTTGGTTCAAGGAGAAAGGCGAAAGTTTACGGCTGGATATGACACCTTTGTTTTCGTCTGTGTGGATCCCGACACCAACTGGGTGGGTAATTTCGATAATTTAATAGTAAGTCTCTCTCTCTCTCTCTCTCACTCTCTCTTTGCTGTATCTCTTTTAAAACCTATGGAGAATCTGCAAAATTATGTCGATAACCCACGTATTTATTTTGGGGGACATGCCGCAGACAGTCAACATACGCACATGCTTTTTCTGTGTTGCTTCTCCTTTGCGCCTGGCTGCTATCTACTGTCTGGGGGAAGGGAGAGGGTGGTGAGGGACGCGGCGCGCCGCGAGCGAGCGAGGCTTCAGTTTTGCACATAGGGGAAAGAAGGGAGTGTGCCCTCTCCCTCCTTCTACACTCTCTGGTGTTCCTGAGGTTTTCACACCGTTTTCTTTTCGTTCTCTACGGTGTGTGTGTGTGTGTGTGTGTGTGTGTGTGTGTGTGTGTGTGTGTGTGTGTGTGTGTGTGTGGACGCTGATTGTAACAGAGGTGGGCAGGAATGTAGCCAGGTTGGCAACAATCTTCAGGTAAATCGGTCACAAGTGATTTACCTCCCCTTAATCTTCAGGTAAATTGGTCACAAGTGATTTACCTCCCTTTAAGGAAGCATTATTTCTCATCAATTTCTTTTAAATGGTGAACACTTGATAAGCCATGGTATACAGTTTTTATGTTATTAAAATTTAGTAAGATTACATATTTTAGTTACTAATACCATTGTGTCAATAAGCCTATAGTTCCTTAAATTGATATATTTATATACATATATATATATATATATATATATATATATATATATGAAGGAATTTTGGCACGACCTTAGAAACGGACCCAGTTATACAAAATACTATTGGCCTGTTGAAACTAAAGAATAAAATTGTTACTACGAACAAACTGAGCTTAAAGATTTATTGTTGATAGTCTTTAAACTCATGTCCACATTAACGATTACTATATACCACATATAATCTTATTGTACTGAAACATTTTCAATTTAGTGATCAAAAGCAATCAATACGTGATATCGTGTTAGAAACGCAAATAAGATATCTCACAGAGAACGTGAATTCTAACCAGCAAGAAAGTTTTTTTCTACTCACCTGTAACAACAAGAAAACAGTAAATATCATTCCTTAAAAATTCCGCAACGCTAATGTATAAATAAACCTGCCTGAATTATTTGTTGTGTCTGTAATCATGTGCATCCCTGTACAGGGCAACACAACACAGGGTGTGCTTTTGTGATGTATGTGATTGATCGTTAAGTCTCCATGTTTAACTAAGGAAACCAGGACCCTACACAGCATCTTCACTATTCCGAAGGTCACACAATTAGGACAGTTCTTGGCTGGAAACCTTAAGGGGAAAACTGCTTCGATAAAATATACTGTCTGGAATCACTCAAATTTGACTCCACAAGTGAATTGTCGAAAGAAAAAAGTGCTGGGGAGTAGAGGACGTGTAGTTTATCTCTGGGCCTGCTGTGGTGGTCTGTGTATCTAAAAACCACGTTCTCTTTCTCTTGATTATATATTTTTATTGTTATCGTTTACTTGTTGCTATTTATTTTACACTGAAAAAGTGGCACTTGAATTTACTCTTTATACAAACCACTTTACAGAATTAAATGTTTTGCATTCGTTTAAAATGATAATGTGAAAAATAATATTATACAAATGAAGACACCTGAATTCACTTGGAGGTTTTCTTTTCCTTCTCATTATCATTATGGTTTTCTTTCTATTACGTATATTTATTATATTATCAAAAATGAAACCGAGTTACACTTTATGCATAACTTAAAGAAAAAAAGTTAGCAGAGCGTGGTTTCGATCCACGGACCTCTGGGTTATGGGCCCAGCACGCTTCCACTGCGCCACTCTGCTGTCTCCTTGACAACTGATTTTCTTGTTTAAGTTCGTGTCCCTACCCCACTGATCTCCCCTGGTTGGTCATGACTGAATGTGTGTGTGTGTGTGTGAATGATGAAATATCAGATAAATAACTAATGCGTGTGAAAATTTGCTGATCATTATCAGATATGGGGGGAAAAAAACAGCCCGCACCAACACCACATTACTCCGGTGTACAGACATCCGCCACCTCCACCCCTCTTCACACACACACACACACACACACACACACACACACACACACACACACACACACACACACACACACACACACACACACACGCACGCACACGCGCACACACACACACACACACACACACACACACACAGTGTGTTTGTCTCTGAATTTCCTTTCCACCCGAGGATTGCACAAGCCAGGAGCGACAGTGGTGGGGGTGGACATGGCGTTAAAATAGAACACATCAGTCAACAAGCAGAGTGGAGCAGTGGAAGCGTGCTGGGCCCATAACCCAGAGGTCCGTGGATCGAAACCACGCTCTGCTATTTTTTTTTCTTCTTTTTATCTTTTTCTTCTTCTTTTTTCCATTTATTGTAATTCCTGATTCCATCACGTTTACATACGTGCTTCACCAACTTTCCAAAAGTAAGGAAATTTATCCAAATAATAATGTAATATTAATGATAATGACAAGACTAATGATAAGTAGGGGACTCCTTGTCTTTCCTACCTTGTATTCTTCGACAAGTGATTTCAAAGGTAATGTCAGCTTTGCTTGGCGACAGCAGAGTGCTACGTCAGTGAGACCAGGTGGGACACCAAGCCATTTACGTGTGTTCTTGTTGATCTTTGCCTCAATCGACTCGACTGTGCGACAGCTGATATCATATATCAGGAGAGGCCACAGAAGCTTTGGTGTCAGCATGGACTGTAGGCACCACACTTTGTATTTGTCAAGGAAGGCCACACTGGTCTATGATATGCAGGCCTTCTTCTGCTGTCTGCTTGGTTTCCTTTCCTCTTTTTGTGTCTTTCAGGGACTCATGACTGCTTCATCTGACACCGTTGGAATGGCTTGGTTGGCAACAGTCAATGTGACTGTTTCAGCTACCTTTCCTTTACGCAGTGAGAGGCTCCGTGATTTCTTTGCTTTGAAGTTCATCCTGGCTGAGGCAACTATCACAAGAGGAATGGAATTGACGAACTGGCAGCTTGGTGTTCCTGAGGTTTCCACACCGTTTTCTTTTCGTTCTCTACGGTGTGTGTGTGTGTGTGTGTGTGTGTGTGTGTGTGTGTGTGTGTGTGTGGACACTGATTGTAACAGAGGTGGGCAGGAATGTAGCCAGGTTGGCAACAATCTTCAGGTAAATCGGTCACAAGTGATTTACCTCCCCTTAATCTTCAGGTAAATTGGTCACAAGTGATTTACCTCCCTTTAAGGAAGCATTATTTCTCAACAATTTCTTTAAATGGTGAACATTTGATAACCCTTGGTATATAGTTTTTATGTTATTAAAATTTAGTAAGAATACATATTTTAATGACAATGATATCATTGTGTCAGTAAGCCTATAGTTCCTTTAAATTGATATATATATATATATATATATGAAGGAATTTTGGCACGACCTTCGAAATGCACCCAGTTATACAAAATACTATCAGCCTGTTGGAAGTTAAGGATCATCTAATGGGTAAAATCACAACTGTAAACAACGTGATTGTTAGGGTTTATTGTTCATAGTCATGAAACTCGTCTCCAGGTTAGTAATTGCTATGTAATATTTTTATACCAAGACATATTAAACATAGTGATTAAAAGCAATCAATGTATGTTATCATATTGAAAAACACAAATGACATATCTTACAGAGAACATGTATTCTAATCAGCAAGAAAAGTTTTTTCTTCTCACCTTTAACAACAAAAAAACAGGAAACATGTATATATTTGTTTAATACCACAATGTGGAGGTTAGAATATAAATTACTTTTGCGTCTGTAATCATGTGTAACCATGTACAGGGTAACACAACACACAGTGTGCTTTAGTGATGTCTGTGGTCAATTGTTAAGTCTCAATGTTCAACCAGCATAACCTGGACCCCACACAGAATATTCACTGCTCTGATCACAACTAGGACAGTTCTTGTCTTGAACCCTTAAGGGGAAAAATGTTTAGATATAACATACTGTCTGGAATCACACAAATGTCATTCCTCAAGTGGATCACTGAAAGAAAGAAGTGCTTGTGAGTCAGGGGGAGTAAGGGACATGTAGTTATCTCTGGGTCTGCTCTGGAGATGTGTGGATCTAAAAACCACGCTCTGTTTCTCTTGATTATATATTTTCATTGTTATTGTTTATTGTTGCTGTTTATTTTACACTGAAAAAGTGGCACTTGAATTTATTCTTTATACAACCCACTTTACAGAATTAAATGTTTTGTGTTTGTTTGAAATGATAATGTGAAAAATAATGACATTACCCAAATGTTTCTTACCTGAATTCACTTGAAGGTTTTCTTTTTCTTCTCATTATCATTATGCTTTTCTTTCTATTACGTATATTTGTTATATTATCAAAAATGAAACCAAGTTACACTTAAAGAAAAAAGTTAGCAGAGCGTGGTTTCGATCCACGGACCTCTGGGTTATGGGCCCAGCACGCTTCCACTGCGCCACTCTGCTGTCTCCTTGACAACTGATTTTCTTGTTTAAGTTCGTGTCCCTACCCCACTGATCTCCCCTGGTTGGTCATGACTGAATGTGTGTGTGTGTGAATAAGTTCGAGTGAATGATGAAATATCAGCTAAATAACTAATGCGTGTGAAAATTTGTTGATCATTATCAGATATGGGGGAAAAAAAAAAAAAAAACAGCCCGCACCAACACCACATTACTCCGGTGTACAGACATCCGCCACCTCCACCCCTCTTCACACACACACACACACACACACACACACACACAGAGTGTGTTTGTCTGTGAATTTCCTTTCCACCTGAGGATTGCACAAACCAGGAGCAACAGTGGTGGGGGTGGACATGGCGTTAAAGTAGAACACATCAGTCAACAAGCAGAGTGGCGCAGTGGAAGCGTGCTGGGCCCATAACCCAG
>NC_134899.1:4771148-4773648 GCF_041734735.1 Babylonia areolata
CACGTACACTTACTCACGTGTCTACAACGAGCACTTTGCCAACGTACACTGTTGTGCACATGATTATATAAGCTTGAGGTAGATCAGTTTGCTGATCCATGATTACAGCACAGGGATACGAGTTTAAACTGGAGATGAATCATTAGGACAGCAGAGTGGCGCAGTGGAAGTGTGCTGCGCCCATAACCCAGAGGTCCGTGGATCGAAACCACGCTCTGCTAACAGTGTTGTTTTCTTTTTCTTTTTCTTTTTTTTCTTTTTTTTTATCTTCCTAATAATGACTGATTTCCTTTATTTGCATTTTCCCCGCTATACCCATTTATTTGTACTATAAACATCATGAACTGGCTTTCTAACAACAGTTAAATCGAGACATTAGTTGTGAGGCACTGTCGTTATTATTTCATTTGAATTATTAATGTTATCAGTCGATGATAAAAAGGAAAGAAAAGGCGGTGGAAAGATAATGATGATGACGATGATGATAGTGATAATAGCCACAACAACAAAATATACTACTACTACTACTACTACTACTACTACTACTACTACTACTAATAATAATAATAATAATAATAATAATGAAAGTGATCACAACAATAGTAACAGGACACTGACAACACAAGTCCGATGCTATATGGCTTTCTTTAGAAAATAAAACAAGAATTTAAGAAAAGACAAAAAAAAAAAAAAAAAAAAAAGTTAGCAGAGCGTGGTTTCGATCCACGGACCTCTGGGTTATGGGCCCAGCACGCTTCCACTGCGCCACTCTGCTGTCTGTGTTGGAGGTTTTGATTTAACATCGTAACTCTACCCCACCAATTTCCACCCAGCTTGTACTGTTCGCCACGTGTGTGTGTGTGTGTGTGTGTGTGTGTGTGTGTGTGTGTGTGTGTGTGTGTGTGTGTGTGTGTGTATGTGTGTGCGCGTGCGTGCGTGTGTGTGTTTGGAGGGTGGGGGGTGTACTGTTCCGGTTCATGTTCATACAACAAAAAGAATTCACATTCACATCACAAAGCCACCATCAATCAACCAGTGCGATTTGCTAAGGAAGATATTTACATTAAAAGACATGCAAATATCGTCTTTACATAACGGTCCCATATGCATGAGAGAGAGATGTACAAAAGCACACAGACAAAAAGGAACATGAAGGAAGAAACACAAACACATTGACAACAACCAAAAGAATAGATTAAAAAAAAATTTTTTTTTAAACATACACGTATGCACTGGTACACGTGCACGCACACCTTTGATACACAACTACCCACTGCACTGGATTACTCAAGCTGGAGGTAGATTAGATCGGTGGTGGCAGGAACACAGAGTTAAACTGTTTTTCTTTTCTTTTTCTTTTTTTCTTTTCTTTTTATACTCCCCCCTCTGCCCCCCCACCCACCCACCCCCCCCCTCCACTCCCCCGCCCCCACCTTTTAGTTTACAATTTTGACATAGTGTCAAAGGAAGTCATCTCGTTAATAATTCCACACCATATCATCATATATTCTGATGTGAACAAAGTTAATCTTTTGAGAGCCCCATCCTCTCCACCCCCCCACACCCCCCATCCCCCCGTTCCTCCCCACCGACCCACACCCCTCCCTCCCCAGCCCCCTCCATAAAAGAAAAAATTAAAACTACCCTCACTGTGTTGCGCTTGTATTATAAATGTTCCAAAGAGAAGGAAGTGTTTGTGATAATTGTTAATCTTTATGCTGTCATTAGTAGTAGTAGTAGTAGTAGTAGTAGATGTAGTAGTTGTAGCAGTAATAGTAGTATTGTTGACTCGTGTTGTTATTATTGTTGTTGTTGCTGCTGCTATATAGTACTGCTGCTGCTGCTTTTGTTGTTGTTGATGATAATGATGTTGATGATGATGATTTGTCTGGTGTGAATCCAGCAGTTTGTTTTCGAATACGATTACAACACAAATGATATAACGCAATAAGGGCTGATTTAAAAGAATAAATAAACAAATGATAATAATGATAGAAATAATAATAATAATAATAATAATAATAATAATAATAATAATAATAATAATAATAATAACAACAACAACAACAACCTTGATAAATTAACTGGCATTTTCAAAACCCAGGTCCGGCGTCTTTTGATTGTTCATGTAGCGCACATAGATGTATGACATGCACAAGGGATTAATGTGCTAATGCACAAACGCGCACACGCAAAAGAAGCAGAAATTAAGGAGGGGGGTGGGGGGGGGGGGGGCGTGAAAAAAAAACTGACAAAAAAGCGTAAATTAGCAGAGCGTGGTTTCGATCCACGGACCTCTGGGTTATGGGCCCAGCACGCTTCCACTGCGCCACTCTGCTACCCTACACTGTCGTTGTACTTTAAGCCATATAACCTAGCTACCTTTTTTCTGTCGAGATTGCGCAATCACCTCATACCGATTTTTTGTGGACTGATGATATTCAAGTTTCTTCACTGATCACATTTTACCAGACAGTTTTTTTCTACAATTATGTTGCCG
>NC_134899.1:4781148-4791148 GCF_041734735.1 Babylonia areolata
GATTTCCAACTTTCCCCCAAATAATATAATCAGGTAAAATACTAGACTGATCAGTCAGTAACAAATCTCGCTCAGTCTGTCGTTTCGTTCGTTCATTCATCAGGTCTGGGTGCAGGTTGGTTGGTCAAGGACACAGCGTCGAATTACAACACATCGGTCCGGCAGTACAGTTGGAGTCAGTGGCGCCGCCCTGGCGGCAGTTAGTGCCGGAAGCCAGCCAATCCTGCTGGACCCAGTGACCCAGACTGAGGTCCGTTGATCGAAACCATGCTCTGCTTTTTTTTTTTTTTTTTTTTTTTTTTTTTTTATAACTCTTACCGGCTTCTATTCACACACTTTAAGAAATGTGTTTTAATATTTCTACTTTTACGACAACTCTACTACTACTAATGATGATAATGATAATAATATTAATCACGTTAGAAGAAGAAGGAACACACACACAGTATCAGTATCAGTAGCTCAAGGAGGCGTCACTGCGTTCGGACAAATCCATATACGCTACGCCACATCTACCAAGCAGATGCCTGACACGCACACAGAGCAAGTGGACAGTACTGATGTAAATGACACGTACACATACATCTCAGCAGAAATGCTGTGCATCAAGAAGCCTACTTTGCCACTGATTTACTGCTGTTGCGCAGCACACAATCAGTTTCAGTTTCAGTTTCAGTACTGTAGCTCAAGGAGGCGTCACTGCGTTCGGACAAATCCATATACGCTACACCACATCTGCCAAACAGATGCCTGACCAGCAGCGGAACCCAACGCGCTTTGTCAGGCCTTGAGAAAAAAATAATAAATAAAATAAAATAAAATGAAAAAAAAAGAGTAAAATTTAAAATAATAATAATAATAATAAAATTTTAAAAATAATAATAAAATTTAATATAAAATAAAAAATAAAAATAAAAACAATAATAAAATTAAAATTAAAAAAATAATAAATAATTTTTTTTTTTTAAATCAGCTTGACTGAGGCAGACCGGATCGGCGGGGAAGGGACACATACTTACACTGGTGACACTCACGCACGGTAGACAGCAGAGTGGCGCAGTGGAAGCGTGCTGGGCCCATAACCCAGAGGTCCGTGGATCGAAACCACGCTCTGCTAACTTTTTTTTTCTTCTCTCTTCACCCTCCCCCTCCCCCCTCTCTCTCTCTCTCTCTCTCTCTTTTATTATTATTATTATCATTTTTTAATGATTCATAATGATTACCGTTCTTGCTCCTACTCTCCTCATTTTCTGTATAGTTTTTACCGTGCCATCCTTGTACTGTGAACATCCTAGAAGTGGCTTTTAAAAAATCTTAGAATATATTATCATTAATCCATATAAATGATATTGATAATAATGATAATAATTATTGTTGTTGTTAGCAGTAGTAGTAGTTGTCTATTTATTTATCTATCTATTTATTTATCTATCCTGGCTAACTTGAGCGCGTTGGGTTACACTGCTGGTCAGGCATCTGCCTAGCAGATGTGGTTTAGCGTATATGGATCCGTCCAAACGCAGTGACGCCTCACCGTCCTTGAGGGGCTGAAACTCAGTGTGGACTGGTACGACTATTCGCCGGCATCAGTTGATGCTTCACTGACATGAGTGACGATCTTTGATTCACTGAAAATATTTCTTCAGTACGGGTTTCCCGGAGAAATACAGGGTATACCCACACCCAGTGCCGCACTTAACCTCACCGCCAGCGTTATGATCCGCGAACAATTAAGACTGGCGAAAAGTAAGCGATTTCAAACAGTGTGTGCACTCAGTGGGTTAACTCTCTCCATACGAACGGCGAAAGAGACGTCGTTAACAGCGTTTCAGCCCAATTACCACCATCAAAATATTGCAAGCGGAAGGCTCTTGTACTGAAGAGGTGAATGTTGACAAAGAATACCACAATTCTGACGACGGAAGCTAAAGGTTGGGTCATTCAGATACCCACTGGACATCCGAGGTGTCTGTGTAGAGGAGAAGAGAGGACTGGCCGTACTGAGTGAGAATAATGATCCGGCTTTTCAGGGGGCGATAAATGTAATTCTGTTTCACTGTGAGGAGTTAGTTCCCTTGCTCCATGAAAATAATGCCGTGAACTGTGATATTCTAGAACACTAATCATCAGCTACACGTGCGTGAAACGATTTTTTGAACCAACTCGTAATTACCCTATTACCTCAAAACTGGCGAAAATAAAATAATTTGAGAATCACATTGTACCGATAGTATTTACAAAGAATATGATACGGTAAAAGAGGAGTTTTTTTGTTGTTGTTTTTTTGTGGTCAGTTTTTCAGAATGATATAATAGTAAGTCAGTCAGTGGTCACTCTCAACCCATCCTATCGTTTGTCAGTTCACTGCGTCAAACTAAGGTGTGTTTTCATGGGACAGGGACACAGCGTTAAATTACAGCACATCAAACAGTGAGCAGAGTGGCGCAGTGGAAGCGTGCTGGGCCCATAACCCAGAGGTCCGTGGATCGAAACCACGCTCTGCTAACTTTTTTTTTTTTTTTTTTTTTAAGGGGGAGGGGGTTCTAGAATTAAATAAACGACACAATTTTAATAGTAATGAAAATAATAATAATAATGACGATGAAGATGATGACAACGTACATTTTAACACACATCAGAAAATCACGTGTCAGTATCATTGTCATCATTATTACTGATCATTAGTTCAGTTTCTCAAGGAGGTGTCGCTGTGGACTAATCTACGCTTCACCACACAGTTTCTTAAGCAGATGCCTGACTGCTGTCGTTATCCAATGGGCATTGTCAGGCCTTGAATGTGATAATGATACTAATGATGACGATAATATTGATAATAATACTAATGATAATAACAAAAAGAAGTAGTAGTAGTAGTAGTGTTCTTGTTGTTTATATGATAGTTCACTGAGGTGCAAATCACGTTTTCAGTCATTATTTATGTTGAGAATCCCATTGATCTGAGTTCAATTATTTGTTTTATTTGTTCAGTGATTCATTCTTTTATCTATTTATCTATTTGATTATGCTGGAGTTTATTTTTCACATTTTAAACAAGTCAGTTTTTCCCACAAAAAATAAAAATAAACGTCAACAAGTCATTCCATCGTTTTGTTCGTTCATACTTCAAGTCAGGGTGGAAGGCAGGTGTGGCAAGGACACGGCGTAAAATTACAACATATCAACCAGTAAGCAGAGTGGCGCAGTGGAAGCGTGCTGGGCCCATAACCCAGAGGTCCGTGGATCGAAACCACGCTCTGCTAACCAGCCTTTTTTTCTTTTTCTTTTTCTTTATTAAAAAAAAAAAAGACTCTTACCGGGTTCCATTTGTAAAAATTTTCCAGACTGAAAGAAATGTTACGGTATTTTAATGATAATTATAATATGATGTTAATAATAAGAACGGTAATGATAACAGTTACGACAACATCAACGTCATTACGGGGACTCCGTGGCGCAACGGTAGCGCGTCTGACTCCAGATCAGAAGGTTGCGTGTTCGAATCACGTCGGGGTCACGAAGTTTTTGCTCTCTTTTTTTTTTCTTTTCTTTTTTTTAATCCACATCTCAGGCTTTTTTTTAATTATTTTTTTAATGTCCATCTTATTGATAACGTCGGTCGAGCAATATATACCTCTCTGCAATCTACCCACCCCTAGACTCCAACATTTTTTTTAAAGTTACCCTCACTCCATTGCGTTTATACTTTATAGATATACCAAACCGACAGAAAGGTTTAGGAGGGACTCGTGACAATTAGTTTTCTTTCTGGAAATAATCTATTTCAGTACTTTTTGTTGTTTTTCGTGTTGTTTATCAATGATATTTCTGGTGTTAGTCTAATAGTTTGTTTCCATTGAAAATCATATTGTACCGACTTTATTTGTTTGTTTGTTTGAAAAAAAACAAAAAAAACGATGTGCACTGAATCGATAATGATCCGACTGTTTTTCAGGGGGGCGGTGTAATTCGGTATGACTATGTGGAGTTAGTTCCCTTGTGTCATAACACGAAAGCCTTGAACCACTCCGGCACGAAAAGAATTGTTTACGTTGCACCAAATTTATTCATGTCTTCTTCTTCGTTCGTGGGCTGCAGCTCCCACGTTCACTCGTGTGAACACGAGTGGGGTTTTACGTGTATGACCGTTTTTACCTCGCCTTGTAGGCAGCCGCAAGGCCGCCGTTTTCGGTGGTATTTATTCATCGATGACACGGCACGGCAATTAATGTACTATTTTTTGTAAGTTTACAATCATCTACCCACCCCCCTGCCACCCTGCTTTCCCATATGACACAAGCAGTTCATCAGTTAATGGA
The DNA here is from genome assembly GCF_041734735.1 of Babylonia areolata. Taxonomy (NCBI): domain Eukaryota; kingdom Metazoa; phylum Mollusca; class Gastropoda; order Neogastropoda; family Buccinidae; genus Babylonia; species Babylonia areolata. Next base: position 4,785,465 of record NC_134899.1, read on the forward strand.
GTTTGTCACTCTGTCGACCCATCCTTTCTTTCATTCATTCATCAGGTCAGGTTACAGGTAGGTTGGTGGAGCAGGGACACAGTGTTAGATTACAACACTTCAGGCAAGAAGCAGAGTGGCGCAGTGGAAGCGTGCTGGGCCCATAACCCAGAGGTCCGTGGATCGAAACCACGCTCTGCTAACTTTTTTCATTTTTAATTTTATTTTTTATTTTCAATTCCTGATTCCATTTGCAAATGCGTTTCACCCACTTTCCAAAAGTAAGGAAATTTATCTATATAATAATGTAATTATTAGTGATAATGACAACACTAACGTGGCGCAACGGTAGCGCGTCAGACTCCTGACAGAAAAGGTTTTGGAGGGATTCGTCAGTGACAATTACTTTTCTTTCCGGAAATAATCTCAGTATTTCAGTACTTTCTGTTTTCGGTGTTGTTTATCAGTGTTTCAGGTGTAAATCCAATAGTTTGTTTCCCGGCATTGAAAATCACATTGTACAGACTTCAGTTATTTATTTGTTTGTTTAAAAAGGAAACGATGTGCACTAATCGATAATGCTGCGGCTGCTTTTCAGGGGGCGGTGTGACTATGTGGCTTTAGTTCCTTTGTGTCGTGACAGGACAGCCTAAACCACTCCGGCACGAAAAAAATTGTTGATATTGCACCCAATTTATTCATATCTTCTACTTCTTCTTTGTTGGTGGGCTGCAGCTCCCACGTTCACTCGTGTGTACACGAGTGGGCTTTTACGTGTATGACCGTTTTTACCTCGCCGTGTAGCCAGCCACAAGACCGTCAGTTTTCGGGGGTATTTATTCAGTCGATGACACGGCAATTAATGTGCTATTTTTGTAAGTTTACAATCATCTCCCCACCTCCCACCCAGCCTCCTTTCCCATATGACACAAGCAGTTCATCAGTGAATCGAATTTGTCACTCTCTCGCTCTGTCGACCTATCCTTTCTTTCGTTCATTCATCATGTTGGTGTACAGGTAGGTTGGTGGGGCAGGGACACAGCGTTAGATTACAACACATCAGTCAACAAGCAGAGTGGCGCAGTGGAAGCGTGCTGGGCCCATAACCCAGAGGTCCGTGGATCGAAACCACGCTCTGCTAACTTTTTTTTTCTTTTTTTTTTTTTTTTTTTGTAATTCCTGATTCCATTTTCAAATACGTTTTACCGACTTTCCAAAAGTAACGAAATATATCTAAATGATAATGTAATATTAATGATAATGACAACACTAACGTGGCGCAACGGTTGTGCGTCTGACTCCAGAAGGTTGCCGTGTTCGAATCACGTCGGGGTCACTAAAGTTTTGCTCAATTTTTTTCTTCTTTTTTTCGGATAATTATTTGCTCACTGCTCTGCTAAACTTTTTTTTTTCTTTTCTGTTTTTTTTGTTTCGTTTTGTTTTTTCAATTTTTTTTTTGTTTTTTTTTTTACTCTTACCGGGTTCCAAATGTGCCTAACCGACCTTCCCCACTGAAAGAATGTTACGGCATTTTAATGATCGTGATTATATTTTGTCAAGTTAATAATAACAACGGTAATGATAACAATTACGACAACATCACCATTATTACGGGGACTCCGTGGCGCAACGGTAGCGCGTCTGACTCCAGATCAGAAGGTTGCGTGTTCGAATCACGTCGGGGTCACGATATTTTTGCTCATTTTTGTTCCACATCTCAGGCTTTTTTTTTGCTTTTTTTTTTTTTTTTTTAATGTCCATCTTCTTCATAACGCCCGTCGAGCAATATATAACTCTCTACAAACTACCCACCCCTAAACCCCAACACCTTTTTTTTTTAAGTTACCCTCACTCCGTTGCACTACATATCTATAGATATACCCACTCAAACTGAAAGGGTTTTGGAGGGATTCGTGACAATTACTTTTTTTTCTGTAAATAATTTGTTTCACTACGTTTTGTTGTTTTTCGTGTTGTTTATCACGAAAGACATTTCAGGTGTAAATCCAGTAGTTTGTTTTCATTGAGAATCACATCGTACCGACTTTATTTATTTATTTATTTATCTATTTTCTATTTTGTTTGTTTGTTTGAAAAGAAAATGATATGCACTGAATCAATAATGGTCCTGCTTTTCAGGGGCGGTATAATTCGGTATGACTGTTTCATAACACGAAAAGAATTGTTTACAATGTACCACATTTATTCATATATGCCATGTAGGCAGCCATACTCCGTTTTCGGGGGTATTCATATACATAAAAAGCGATGATACGACAATTAATTAACATTTTTGTAAATTTATAATCAAACCCCCCACCTCCTATCCTTTCTTTCGTTCATTCATCATGTTGGTGTACAGGTAGGTTGGTGGGGCAGGGACACAGTGTTAGATTACAGCGCATCACACAGACAGCAGAGTGGCGCAGTGGAAGCGTGCTGGGCCCATAACCCAGAGGTCCGTGGATCGAAACCACGCTCTGCTAACTTTCTTCTTTTTTTTTTTTCTTTTCTAAATTCCTGATCCCATTTACAAATGCGTTTTACCCACTTATATATGGTTTTGTCCGAACGCAGTGACGCCTCCTTGAGCTACTGAAACTTTACCCACTTTCCAAAAGTAACGAAATTTATCTAAATAATGAAGTAATATTAATGATAATGACAACACTAACGTGGCGCAACGGTAGTGCGTCTAACTCCAGAAGGTTGCTGTGTTCGAATCTCGTCGGGGTCACTAAAGTTTTGCTCACTTTTTTTTCTTCTTTTTTTTCGGATGATTATTTGCTCACCGCTCTGCTAAGCTTATTTTTCTTTTCTGTTTTTTATTTTTATTTATTTTTTAAACTCTTACCGGGTTCCAAATGTGCCTAACCGACCTTCCCCACTGAAAGAATGTTACGGCATTTTAATGATCGTGATTATATTTTGTCAAGTTAATAATAACAACGGTAATGATAACAGTTACGACAACATCAACGTCATTACGGGGACTCCGTGGCGCAACGGTAGCGCGTCTGACTCCAGATCAGAAGGTTGCGTGTTCGAATCACGTCGGGGTCACGATGTTTTTGCTCATTTTTGTTCCACATCTCAGGCTTTTTTTTTTAATTTTTTTTTTTTTAATGTCCATCTTCTTCTTCTTTCTTCTTTTTCTTTATTTTTTTATGTATTGTAATTCCCGATTCTATTTCAAACGCGTTTTACCGACTTTCCAGACGTAAGGAAATTTATCCAAATAATAATGTAATATTAATGATAATGACAACACAAGAGATAAGTAGGGGACTCCGTGGCGCAACGGTAGCGCGTCTGACTCCAGATCAGAAGGTTGCGTGTTCGAATCACGTCGGGGTCACCAAATATTTTTTCACTTTTTCTCTCTCCTTTTGTTGTTGTTGTTGTTGTTGTTTCGGATAATTGTCCGCTCACGTCTTTGGTTTGCACATATGTTTACCTGGGAGATCGGTAAAATCTCCATCATTGACCCAGGCGCTGATATGATACCAGGATCAAACCCTGGATTATCAGATTGAAAGTTGTCTAACTCCATGACCGGTCGGCTACTGGCACCCTTTCTTCTTCTTCTTCTTCTTCTTCTTCCGATGTTTTTTTTTTATTTTTATTTTATTTTATTTTATTTTATTTTTAACAATTTCACTACAACCGAAACAACTTGATTTCTTTTTCTTACTGTTCTCGTATTCTACTGAGAGAGAAAAAGGCTTTATTGATAACTGATGAAAATAAATAAATAATCAATTGATTAATGAATAAGAAGATTGATGAAGTGAGTGTCCATGTACAATGACCACAACGTACAGCGTACGTAGACTTGAAAGAAAAAAGTAAAAAGAAAAGAAAATGTGCAGGTGAGATATGACAGTGAACAGCTAAGTGATATACACAATGATGGCAGGTAGAAATGAATGACTTGAAAAAAGAAAAGGAAGATGAAGGAAAGAGATAATGTAGGAAAAGAAAGAGAAAAGGGCAGAGTCCGGGAGAGAAAAAGACAGTTGGAAAGAAAAAAAAGAAGACGTAAAAAGGAATGCCAACAGCACCCGGTGTTCCCAGGCGGTCACCCATCCAAGTACTAACCGGGCCCGACGTTGCTTAACTTCGGTGATCGGACGAGAACCGGTGTTTTCAACGTGGTATGGCCGTTGGCGACCGTTGAGGGAAAATTAAGGATCATGAAGCATACATTAAAGAAGCGGTTTTTTTTTCTCTCTTCTTTTTCGCACCAGTTTTACTATCGCGGGTAAATGTGTAGATGCTACAGTGCGACTATACACATTTACAAATCAGATCATAACACAACTTGTCAAAATCTTCACCAATCTCTGCACTGACAGTTTAGCAGTCATCATCATCATCATCATTATTATTATTATCATTGTCATCATTGGTGGTAGTACTGGTGCTGTCCTGTGGGTGTCAGTGGAGGCAGTGCTGATGGTGGTCTTGATGATGATAATGATGATGATGATGATGATGATGATGCACAGTGTTCAGTGTTTTCCCTGTAGCTATTATTCGCAGTGACTCGTCACCTTTGAGTACATCAGTCCCTCAGACGGAGACAAAACAAAACAAACTGAAAATAGAAATAATAATCATCTATTTTGTTTTTAATTAGTGTGTGTGTGTGTGTGTGTGTGTGTGTGTGTGTGTGTGTGTGTGTGTGTGTGTGTGTGTGTAAACAGACAGATAATCATGGTCACTGTGAACAGTTCAGTACACAGCGAGAAAGTCTGAAACCACGGTTTGATTTTTATCGCATGAGAGAGGTGTCGCCGGGTGTTGGTGATAAATCATGCCTGTTGACAGGACTGTAAAACTTCTGCCGTGACGTGGACAGGTCCTTCAGGGTTACCGCCCCTGCGGACCAATGTTGACCTGACCACGGGACATAAATGTACTATTTATAAGTCGTGTTCCACTCAGTGACTGACGCACGCGACGGTCCATGGAAAAGTGAGATTACGACTCAGACACGAAACGAAACGAACTGGAGACAATAGACTGCTCAGAGGAGATTCAGGTCATCACAAACATCAACGCTTCACACTCACGTGTCAGTGTCAGTGTCAGTGTCAGCTTCAGTCTCTGTTTCAAGGAGGTAAAAAATAAAATAAATAAAAATAAATAAATAAAAGCGCGCGGACTGGTCAATATGCGTTGCACCACATCTGCTGAAAAAAAACATGAATTGATAAAAATAAGAAGAAGGAAAAGCAACTGATGCCTGATCTAGTCGTAAGCCAGCCTGCACGTTGATCAGCGTCAGTTGAGAGCCTGCGTGGCTTGTGTAAAGCTGTCACGAATAAATAAATAAATAAATAAATAAACAAATAAATAGATAAACAAATGAATGAATAAATAATTCTAATCATAATGTCTTTTTTCTTCTGTGAGGCATTGTCCTTCTTTGTCTTGTTTCATGTTGACTCAACTCAGGCAGTCCAGAGGCAAACACGATACCAAGGGAAATAACTGCTAACAATAAAAGTTTTTGCTTTGCAATGGATGCTCTCCCTTACACTTCTGACCTTCCTGCCACCATGATGCCAATAGAAACAAATAAATAAATAGTAATGATAACAATGTATCTATCTAAAAAAATAAAAATAAAAAAATAAAAAATAATAATAATAAAAATTCAATACACATTGTAAAATTTGTTACTTCCACAGAAAATC
>NC_134899.1:4798648-4801148 GCF_041734735.1 Babylonia areolata
TGTTGTGTGTGTGTTGTTGTGTGTGTTGATCGTACTGCGTCTCGTCTGTCTTGTCTCTGTTTTTGTGTGTGGTGTGTGATCTGTCATTGTTTTGTGTTGTGTGATGTGTTTTCGTCTGTGTGTGTGTGTGATGTGTCTCACTCTAAATCGTATAATTGGCTTCATGTACGTCATATGGCTCCTGTTTGGGGTAATCCTTCGGTTGTCTATTCGCTGAAAACTCGTTCATATTTTTTAAAGTTGATAAATTTCAGCAACACCTTAGTTCGTACATTGAAAATTATGACATTTGTAAAGCATGATTAACCTTATCCCACTCCTATCAACTTTAGACTGCTACCTTTTGGAAAATGTTAGTGTTGTTTGATAAATCATCGATACAAAGGAAATCTACATTATTACAATACATTCTGGTTAATGATCGATACAATTTACGAAAATGAAATTGAACAATACTATCATTAGTTGATTGACATCGACACCAATTCGAAATCTACTTTTGCTCAACTGGTTATCAGTAAGGTACAACATATCAAATCAACAACACAAAAAATCACAATGAAAAGTTAACCGATGTCCCTCCCCCCCCCCCCAATCCCCATACCCCAAAAAGTTGTCTCCCGGAGTCCCATTGACCTACATGGAAGCACACCAATCCCAACATTCTGGATCCCCAATACCTTGAGTTAAAAGGTAATCCCTCCTACACTGCCCGGATATTTCCATCGTGATGAATGAATTTGGTAGTTATTGATATCTCTTGTTTTGACATTTCGTTTGTAATGCCGTCCAATCCTGGTGATTTATTATTTTTTTGATGCTTGCACGCTTTCTTGATTTCTCTGTTTGATATTGTTAAGTTGATATTTGAAAGCAGACTCTCATCTGTTAGACTGTTTTTAAGTTCGTTTCTGATTTTTTGCCTTTGTTTTTCTTCTACATTCACCTCTTTGCCAATGAGCTTTTCCAGATGTGAAATCCATATGGATGTATTCAACTGATATTTGCGTGTGGCATTCTCGCCTGCAGTTTGTAAACTTTTTAATGTTTTCCAAGCAGTGTTTGGATCTTTATAAAGGACGTCGCTGATTTTATTCGCAAGATCGTTTGTGTACATTCTTTTCTTTCGTCTTAACAGTCTGTTATAGATCTTACGTTTGGAAAAATATTTTTTGCATAGGGATTTATTATATGGATGCCTGTTTATGGCATTCAGTATCGATCTAAGATCTTTCCTGTGTTCATAACATTCACAATCAAACCATTTTTTAATGTTTTTTTTTTTGCGCTTACGAACGTTTGTTTTCTTCCTAAGACTTACATTAGCCGCAAATTTCATCATTTGTGTAAAATCATTAATAGTATTGTTTAGTGCTAGTTTAGAAATCCCGGTATCATTTTCAATATACGTATCTAATCTTTGTTCTATTCGAACAAGTTGGGTTTTTATCCATGGCATGTTGAAAGCTCTTAAATATTTCTCGTCTGAGAAGGCATCCCATAAGTATCGGTGTGTGACGTCTTCAGCTTTAAATGTTTCTTTTCGTGACGTTTTAACTGATACTGAATTCCTTTCTGATTTTATCGAAAATCCAGTTACGAAAAAACTTAATTCCATCGGACAGTGATCTGAAAAAGATTTAAGGGGATGAACTTTCATATGTAAGATGTCTTTTTTCATGGTGGTAGAACAAATAAAATAATCAACAACACTACAGCCATTTGGACTATAGCATGTAAAGTGTCCATCTAAATCACCCAGTGTTCTTCCATTGAGGATACACAAATTATTGTCAGTGCATATGGACGCCAGTCTTCTACCAGCTTTTTGTACATAGCCATCCATTGAATTTCTGTTATATATCAAATCACAATGGTCATTATAAGGTAAGTTACATCTGTTGTTTTCATGTTCCATTTGAATGAAATCTGGTATCACAGCTGTTCGTGCATTGAAATCTCCACAAAGTATGATGTTTCCCCTTTCGTTGATTTCTTCGACGTTTTCTTCTAACTTATCCCAGATGTCCGTGGTATTATCTTTTCCAAAAGAGGATGTTTCTGGAGGGATGTAGACACATCCCACAAAAGTGTCGTCGTTGCCATTGGTGCTTGGTATCTTTATCCACACAATGTCGCTGTTACTGCTTGGCAGTATTTTGATGTTCTTTCTTAAATCTTCTTTAATGTAAATTGATATCCCCCCTGACGAACTTACTGCTTTTTTACGTTTTTGACGTACATAATGAATTCCAGGTGCAAAATTTGGAATGAAGATGTTACTTGCAGTGTCTTTATCTAGATGGGTTTCTTGTAAAAAGATAATATCATATTTACTGAAGTGTTTTATTACCCAATCATGTGCTAATTTATTTGTGGTAAGTCCATCTATTGTCTCTTTGTACCTTTTGAGGTTCCATGAAAGTATGTTCAATGACTTTTTTAACATAACAATTAGATTAAAAATATATATATACAAAAGAAAAGAAAAATTAACACT
>NC_134899.1:4806148-4808648 GCF_041734735.1 Babylonia areolata
TGTCTGTGTGTGTGTGGGTGCGCGTGTGAGTGTGTGTGTGTGTGTGTGTGTGTGTGTCCTCCAAGTCCTCTCTAACACTACCACCACCCCCTACACCACCACCCCCCACGCCCACCTCCGTCCCCCCCCCCCGAACCCCCCACCCCACCACCTCCCCTCCAGACTATTGAGAGAAGAATGGCCACTGTGTGTGTGGCTATCAGGTGGTTTCGCTGGCTGGTTGGGGGGAGCTGTGGTCCACTCAGCCGTGTCCAAGCCGTTTTTCTCTGCAGGGTTCGCTTCAAGGCTCGCTTCCTCCGCCACTGTTATTCCATTGTCATCCCCTTCTTCTGGGATCAGTCCCTGTGGTTAGGAGAAGAGGTGTGTCTGTGTGTGTGTGTGTGTGTGTCTGTGTGTGTGTGTGTGTGTGTGTGTCTGTGTGTATGGTGTGTATGTATGTGTGTGTGTGCGTGTGTGTGTGTGCGCGCGCGCGTGTGTCTGTGTGTGTGTGTGTGTGTGTGTGTGTGTGTGTGTGTGTACACATATTCTTTTTTTTTTCTTTTACTATATATTTTATAATGGATTGCCGGGTACTGGATGATGGTAGTGGTGGTGGGGTTGATGGTGGATGGAGGGGGGTGGCGGTGAGGGTTGTGGGAGGGCGGAGGGTGGGGGGGGGACTAGTGGACCGTGAGGGAGAGAAAGAGATGGACAGAGAGGAGAGAGGGGGAGAAAGTCAATGGGGGAGGGGAGGGGAGGGGGGTAAGGGGGGATGGGAATTCTACAAGCAAACTTTTTTTTTTTCTTTTTTTGTCTTCTGACAGACGTCGTTACGCTACTCGCTGTGCTGAGCTCATACACCGACACCTGTGTGTGCCTGTCCATTCCCTGTTCTCTGTCTCTTTCTCTGTCTCTCTGTCTCTCTGTCTCACTGTCTCTGTCTCTCCCTCTCGCTCTCGCTCTCTCTCTTTATATATGTACACACACACACACACACACACACACACACACACACACACACACGTTTCTCTCGCTGTCTCTGTTTCTCTATGCATCTCTCTCTCTCTCTCTCTCTCTCTCTCTCTCTCTCTCTCTATCTATCTATCTATCTATCTATCACACACACACACACACACACACACACACACACACACACACACACACACACACACACACTGGGCGTCAAATGTACGAACTTGTCTCTGTGAACTGGGCTTTGGATATGTTTGGGAATATCAAGGAGTAGGTAATGAAAATATGTTTCTGAAACTTTTTCGTCAGCGTTTGATAGACTGTAGATGGCAAAACTGGGAAAATCATATTCAGTCAAGTGATAGATTCTGTCTCTACAGATCTCATACTTCTACACATTTAGTAAAGAATTATCTTTTGTTTAACATGGAAAGATATCTACGAGTTTTATTAACAAGATTTAGATTTGGCATTTCTGAAATTCATATGCACAGATATCGTTATAAGATTGTTGATCACACAGAGAAGTTGTGTCCTTTGTGCAAGCTGTCAAATGAAGATGAAGTGCATTTTGTTTTGATGTGTCCTGTGTTGCATGGATTTCGCGAAAGATTTATTCCAAAGAAATATTATGAACGTCCATGTTTGTTTAAATTATGTTTATTGATGGCATCATCTGATTATGGTGTCATACGTAATCTCGCATTGTATTTACACAAAGCTTTTAAGTTAAGAGAAACGGTATTATCATAATTTCTTTAACTAATTGTGAAAATGGTGAACGTTTACTGATAGTATGGTGACATCTGTATACTGTATTATCGCCCTTCATTCATATGGGGCTATGGCCTTGAGTGAATACATCATCTCAGTCAGTCTCAGTCTCTCTCTCTCTATCTATCTATCTATCTATCTATCACACACACACACACACACACACACACACACACACACACACACACACACACACACACACACACACACACACACGTTTCTCTCGCTGTCTCTGTTTCTCTATGCATCTCTCTCTCTCTCTCTCTCTCTCTCTCTCTCTCTCTCTCTATCTATCTATCTATCTATCATACACACACACACACACACACACACACACACACACGTTTCTCTCACTGTCTCTGTTTCTCTATGCATCTCTCTCTCTCTCTCTATCTGTCTATCTATCTATCTATCTATCTATCTATCATACACACACACACACACACACACACACACACACACACACACACACACACACACACACACACACACACACACACAGCAACGTGGCTGGCCGTTGTTGGCTGAAAAAAAAAAAACCCTCCTCTCCTTTTTTGTCCCAGACTCCATTTTTGTACCATGTAGAAGTGTTTACATTGTCTGTTTACGTTTTGTTGTGCTTTTTTTGTCACAACTCGGGATAAAAACGGTGGGTGTGAGGGGGGGGGGGGTATTTTGAATTTTCTTTATCTGTAATTCTTTAAGATATAATTTCAGTCACGGAACACACCCAGACAACAGGATCGAGACGACATACTTACGCACGTTAAAGAAC
>NC_134899.1:4813648-4816148 GCF_041734735.1 Babylonia areolata
ATACAATGTGTCACGAGCTTTTCAAATAAGATGACTTAATGCCTTGCGACGTGATTATATAAAGATTATAAAATAATTGTTTTGTTTTGTTTTAAATTTAAATGCAAACCGTGTCACGAACACTTCGTTTCAAACTTTATTTTTCTTGGTGGTGTTTTTTTATTTGTTTGTTTTGTTTCGTTTTTTGTTTGTTTGTGGGTTTTTTTAACGGTTGGCCTAAAACGTGATTTTCGCACAGTGCGTGTGATCCATGCAATCCGTGCAAACAGTTGGTGAGTGTCAGTGTTCGCTGTGCTGGGTTCGACTAAAAGTCTCAGTTCTTAGTGTATTTCCTGCGCTGGTGGAGCGAAGCAGTGTTTTTTCTTAACGACTGCAATGTCTGGAACAGGACACCACGAAGACAGAACACAAAAGCGCTTTTCGGTCAAGTCCAATGTTAGTGTCCTGATACATTCAGGAACCTATTTTACCGGCACTTTTTGTGCATAGCTGAAACGATATCACAATTGGTAGATGTTGTTACCCATTTTCTGGGGTTTTCGACTCTTTGTCATTCACACGCATGCAGAACTCTGAAACTGGGGAGTTTCAATTTCAGTTTCACTTTCTCAAGGAGGCGTCACTGCGTTCGGACAAATCCATACACGCTACGCCACATCTGTTGAGCAGATGCCTGACCAGCAGCATAACCCAACGCGCTTAGTCAGGCCTTGAGTGCATGCTTACATATTTGTGTACCTATGAAAGGGGATTTCATTTTACGTAATTTCGCCAGAGGACAACACTCTCGTTGCCATGGGTTCTTTTTCAGTGCGCCAAGTGCGTGCTGCACACGGGACCTCGGTTTATCGTCTCATCCCAAAGACTAGACGCTCAGTTTGATTTTCCAGTCAAACTTAGGAGAAAGGGCGAGAGCGGGAATCGAACCCACACCCTCACGGACTCTCTGTATTGGCAGCTGAGCGTCTTAACCATTCTGCCACCTTCCTCTGAACTGGAGAAACTGAAGACAAGGAAGGAAGAGGCGGGGAAGGGAGACTGTTTTGGGATCTGTATGGCTACCAGTCTGCAAGCCTGACGTCTCCTTCCCACTGAAACTGGCACTGCTGTGGGAGATGGAGAGTCAGCCAGTGAGTGCCTCTGTCTTGTGGTCCTGTTCTTCTTATTCGTTGTGTCTGTTTTTTGTGTATAAGCTGTTTATCAGGGAGGGAGGGGGGGGGGGGGAACAATTAGTCCAGGACTCCACCTTCCACTACTCCAGCCCCGAACAGTTCAGCTCAGAGCTCTCTCTCTCTGTCTGTCTGTCTCTCTACCTCTCTCTCTCTCTCTGTCTGTCTCTCTCTGTGTCTGTCTCTCTCTCTGTGCCTCTGTCTCTCTCTGTCTGTCTCTCTCTCTTTCTGCCTCTGTCTCTCTCTGTCTCTTTCTCTCTCGACTACGTACTCTCTCTCTCTCTCTCTCTCTCTCTCTCTCTCTCTCTCTCTCTCTCTCTCTCTCTCTCTCTCTCTCTCTCTCTCTCTCTTCAACGTTGCTTGCATGGCAGAAAACAAATTAGACCTGGCGTAAATTACGCAACTTTGTTGACTTAATGTTATTAACATGTTTTGCTGTTTTTTGTATTTTATGCGTCTGCCTTTTTTCCATTATTGATCCCCTGTGCCTAAAAGCCTAACAGGCCATCGTCGAAAAAAGAATCGTTCATTGTCTTTGCCATTGTCTCCCCTGTCTTCCTCCTCCCTACTCCCCCCTTGCTCTCATTCTCTCCCTCCCCACCCCCCTCCATCCCTCTCTCCCTCAGTCTCTCAAAAGGGCAGATAGGTAAGCATGTCAATATCTCCACCGATGGACAATGAATATTCGTTCATTCATTCACTCATTGATTCATTCACTGATTAATTCATTTACTAAATCACTCAGTCATTTATTTCATTCATTCATTCGTTCATTCATTCATCCCCCCACCCACCCCTCTCTCTCTCTCTCTAGCTCTCTGTCTTCGCCATCACCCCCCTCTTTCTTTCACCCTCTCTCCGTCTCTCTCTCTCTGTGTCTGTCTCTCTCTCTCTCTCTATCCCTCTTTCTCTCTCTCCGTCTCCCTCTCTCTCTCCCTCTCTCTCCCTCTCTGTCTCCCTCCCCCTCTCTCTCTCTCCCTCTCTCCGTCTCTCTCTCACCCTCTCTCCGTCTCTCTCTCTCTCTCTCTGTCTGTCTCTCTCCCTCTCTCTCTCTCCCTCTCTCTCTCTCCCTCTTTCCGTTTCTCTCTCTCTTTCTCTCTCTCCGTCTCCCTCTCTCTCTCTCCCTCTCCCTCTCTCTCCCTCTCTCTCTCCCTCCCCCTCTCTCTCTCTCCCTCTCTCCGTCTCTCTCTCTCTCTCCGTCTCTCTCTCTCCCTCTCCCTCTCTCTCCCTCTCTCCGTCTCTCTCTCTCCCTCTCCCTCTCTCCGTCTCTCTGTCTCTCTCTCTCTCCCTCCCCCTCTCTCTCTCCCTCTCTCTCCCCCTCTCTCTCTCCC
>NC_134899.1:4821148-4823648 GCF_041734735.1 Babylonia areolata
ATAGGAGAACGGGTGTAGGGAGAAGTGTGGTGTGTGGGGGGGGGGGGGGGGGGGGGGTTAGAGGAAGAAGAGGAAATGGGGTGAGGTACCGGAAGAGAGAGACAGAGAGAGAGAGGAGGAGAGAGAGAGACAGACAGAGAGACATACAGAGACACAGAGAGACAGACAGACAGAGAGAAAGAGAGAGATGAAAACGAAATGAAAGGAGAGTTCATTCAGTTCAAGTTAAAGCCTCTTCTAAAGGGTGCCACGCAGATACAGTCCAAAAAATAGACGCATACAAACACACACCCCTAAATATCTATTTATCTAAATGTCTGGGCATGTGTGTGTGTGTATGTGTGTGCGCGCGCGCTCGTGTGTGTGTGTGTGTGCGTGAGTGTGTGTGACAAAATAATTCCGGAACAGAGAGAGAGCATTGACACTGGCACTGACGCTGACACTGGCATATTTTAGCATTTAACTCACTCAGTACGGCCAGTCCTCTCTTCTCCTCTACACTGACCCCTCGGATGACCAGTGGGTGTCTGAATGACCCAACCTTTAGCTTCCGTCATCAGAATTGTGGTATTCTTTGTCAACATTCACGTCTTCAGTATAAGAGCCTTCCGCTTGCAATATTTTGATGATGGTAACTGGGGTGAAACGCTGTTAACGTCGTCTCTTTCGCCGTTCGTATGGAGAGAGTTAAGCCACAGAGAGAGACAGACAGACAGATACAGACAGACAGACAGACAGGCAGAGTGAGACAGACAGAAAGACAGAAACAGATGGCTGAAACATTGACTCATCATGAAGGTAAAACGTAGATCAGAAGTGCATTCTTACAGTTCTACACACACACAAAATGCAGTACGAGTATTCATGTAAACAAAATCCATCAATCGACAAATTTCGGTAGTAGTGGTGGTAATAGTAGTAGCAGTAGTAGTGATATCATCATGATGATCATCAGTAGAAGTAGTAGTAGCAGTAGTAGTAGTAGTTGTGGGATGTAACTATAGAAACAAATATATGTCTACAGACCAACGCAATCTCTCACGAAAAGAAAAAAAAAACCAGTAGTAGTAATATCATCATGATTATCATCATCAACATCATCATCAGTAGTAGTAGTAGTTGTTGTAGTAGTAATGGCAGTAGTAGCAGTAGTTGTGGGATGTAACTATAGAAACAAATATATGTCTACAGACCAACGCAATCTCCCACGAAAAAAAAACCCACCAGTAGTAGTAATATCATCATGATCATCATCATCAACATCATCATCAGCAGTAGTAGTAGTTGTTGTTGTTGTAGTAGTAGTAGTAGTAGCAGTAGTTGTGGGATGTAACTATAGAAACAAATATATGTCTACAGACCAACGCAATCTCTCACGAAAAGAAAAAAAAAAAACAGTAGTAGTAATATCATCATGATCATCATCATCAGTAGTAGTAGTAGTAGTAGTAGTGGGTTATAACAGTAGAAACAAATATTTGTCTACAGACTAAACGCAATCCCTCACGAAAAAACAACAACAACAACAAACTTTTATTTCTCAAAAAGTTAGCCGCTTCATGTCAAACATAAAGAATACTTTCTTGTTCCAAAAAGAAAACCACCAAACTGAACAGAAGCAGATGGCATTAACGAGTTTCAGAATGGAAGGCGGTCCGTTTACTATCCCGTCCCGGGACTCAATAAATTCTGAGAGAGAGAGAGAGAGGAGGGAGCGTCTGTGTGTCTGTCTCTGTTTCTGTGTGTGTGTGTGTGTGTGCGTGCGTGTGTGTACGTGCGTCCGTGCGTGTGTGTGTGTGTGTGTGTGTTCTCTCCCTCTCTCTTTCTCTTTCTCTCTCTCTTCCTCTCTGTCTCTCTGTCTCTCCCCCTCTCTCTCTTCCTCTCTCTCTCACTCTCTGTCACTCTCTCCTCTCTCTCTCTTCCCACTCTCTCTCTCTGTCTCGGTATCTCTCTCTCTTCCCCCCCCTCTCTCTCTCTCCCTCCCCCTCACTCTCTCTCTCTTCACCCTCTTTCTCTCTCCCCCCCCTCTCTCTCCCCCCCCTCTCTCTCTCTCTTCCTCTTTGTCTTATTTCCTCTCTCACCTTTGCTCTCCATGTCTCTGTCTGTCTGTCTGTCTGTCTGTCTGTCTGTGTGTCTGTGTTCCCCCTTCCCCGCAATGTCTGACCCGTGTGTGGAGTGTATACATCTGCCCCCTTTTTTTTGAGGCAAATATGGTGTGGCCCATATGGAACAGTCCGCACGCTTTGCCACCTCCTTTAAACTGAAACTAATGCTGATCTCTTTTTTATGTGTGTGTCTGTGTGTGTGTGTGTGTGTGTGTGTGTGTGTGTCAGTGTGCTGAAGCGCGCGCGCACGCGAGTTTGTGTATTTTCTCATTTGTTTAACGTCTATTTACAACTGTTATTTTAGATGTGTGTATGTGTGTGTGTGTGTGCGTGTGTGCGTGTGCACTCATGTACGTACATGTGCGTGCGCGCGCGTGTATGTGTGTGTGTGTGTG
>NC_134899.1:4836148-4876148 GCF_041734735.1 Babylonia areolata
GACACTCAGATACACATGCACAGACACACAACACAACAACAACAACAACAACAACAACAACAACACACACACACACACACACACACGCACACACACACACACACACACACACACACACATACACACACAGATATATATATATATATATATATATATATATATATATATATATAAGCACACACACGCTAAGATATGCACACACGCACGCAAAGCGCCCATGGCGCGCACACACACATATAATAATAATAATAATGATGATAATGGATACTTATATAGCACACTATCCAGAAATCTGTTCTAGGTGCTTTCGTTAACATAAAACACTATATCTATGTTACATACATGTGACTACATACACACACACACACACACACACACACACACACACACACACACACACACACACACACACACACACACACACACACACTGCATACATACATTTTAACATACATGTGTATCTAACAGCTACCCTAACACATACGCACACATAGGCAGGCACAAACTTACATAAACACACGCACACACAACACACATTCATATACATGCATGTAGTTATGTACACATACATATGTATACACACATAGTCAAGCACAGCTAACGAAAAGGAAGTGGACCTGCCACAATTGAACTTATTGCTGAGGGAAAAGGTGAGTTTTGTGACGAGATTTAAAAGATGCGAGGGAATCAGAATGACGGAGGTTATCAGGGAGCTTGTTCCACGTCTTTGGCGATTGAAAAGAAAACGATCTGTGTCCATAGGTCTTACTTCTGACGTGAGGTATCCTGAGAAGTCGAGTATCAGAGGAAGAACGGAGCTGGCGAGACGGGGTATAGATATGGATGAGTTCAGAAAGATACTTGGGGCCAGATCCGTTGACTGCAGAAAAGGTCAGAGTGGATAGCTTATAGTCTATTCGATCAGAAACAGGCAACCAGTGGAGAGACTGAAGGAGAGGAGAAACATGGTCAAATTTAGAAGCTCTGCAAATGAGTCTGGCAGCGTTATTCTGAATTCGTTGGAGTCTGTCTAACAGGTATTTGGGAAGGCCGGCCAAAAGAGAGTTGCAGTAATCCAATCTTGAGAGAACCAGAGAGCATACAAGTGTCTTGGTTGCATCGGTTGAGAGATAGTGGCGGATAGAGCTGATTCTACGCAGTTCCAAATAGGCAACTTTAAAGATATTCGAAATGTGCTGTTGGAAGGAAAGAGACTTGTCTAGGAATACACCAAGACTGCGAACAGAAGGAGAAAGTGAAACAGGTGTGCGCTATTGATTAGAACAGAGTCAGGAAAGGAAGGATGTTGACGAAACTTCTTTGGACAGGTTATCATAAATTCAGTCTTGTCATCATTTAGTTGCAGCTTGTTGAGAGTCATCCAGTCCTTTAGGCCAGCAATGCACTCCTGTGTTTGAGTCACCAGTGCATCAAATTCAGCATATAGGCCTGTACGTACTGCATACACATACAGAAATAAATACGTCTATATGCATGACCAGACACCCCCCCACACACACAAACGCATACATACATACATACATTCATGCATACCATACATACATGCCATACATACATACATGTGCGGTACGTATATATGTGCATGTTCGTGCGCCATGGGCGCTTGCGTGCATGTGTGTTTATCTTGACGTGTGTGTGCTTACATATGTATGTGTGGTATGCGGGTGCTTCTGTGGGTGTGTATGTATGCACATACATAAATGCATGCATACACACTTTCGTACGTACGGACGCATGTATCTATGTATGTATGCATGCATGTATGTATGTATGCATGCGTGTATGAGTGTATGCGTGTATGTATGTATGTATGTATGTATGTATGTATGTATGTATGTATGTATGTATGTATGTATGTGTCCGTTTGTGTGTGAAGGGGGGATGTCTTTTCATGCAAATAGGTGCCTGTATGTATATATGCAGGTAAGTGGGTATGTACGTCCGTATGCACGCACGCGCGTACGTACATATATGTATGTATGTATGTATTATGTATGTACACACCCACGCACGCACACACATAAATTATATATGTAAAAACAAACCTATTTCTAAACCCCACATGCCTTCCCGTTCCCCATCACACACACATGCATATTCACTTATGGACGCACGTACATACATATATAAAGACACACATAGAAAAACCACTCACTCACACACACAAGCAAGCACGGAGGCACACACACACACACACACACACACACACACACACACACACACATGCGAGCACGCACACATGCATGCTGTACTCGTATCTGCTGAACTTTGCCTTGCTTCGCTCTGAAGTGGACACTGTGGAACTCCACACTTATGCAAGATGCTGAACTCTCCTCAGCTCCAGAGAATCCCTCACTTGACTGCAGACTGTTCTGCTCTGCTCGACTGTGCGCTGCCCTGTATGCTATGCTATGCTATGCTGTGCTATGCTGTGCTATGCTATGTTATGCTATAGTATATCATACTGAACTATACTATACTGCACTGCTGCACGCTGCACTTTATTCCACTCAGCTCTACTCCTATCTGTACTTTGTTGTACCGTACTCTACACTATTCCTATCCGTACTGTATTGTACTGTATTGTATCCTACTGCATTGCACTATATTGTACTGTAATGTGTTGTACTATACTGCACTGTACTGTGCTGTGCTGCATTGCACTATATTGTATTGTACTGTGTTGTACTGTACTGTGTTGCACTGCACTATATTGTACTGTGCTGTGCTGCACTATATTGTACTGTACTGTGCTGTGCTGCACTATATTGTACTGTACTGTGCTGTGCTGCACTGCACTATATTGTACTGTGCTGTGTTGTACTGTGCTGTGCTGCACTGCACTATATTGTACTGTACTGTGTTGTACTGTGCTGTGCTGCACTGCACTATATTGTACTGTACTGTGTTGTACTATACTGTGTTATGCTGTGCTGCACTGCACTATATTGTACTGCACTGTGTTGTACTGTGCTGTGCTGTGCTGTGCTGTGTTGCACTATATTGTAATGTACTGTGTTGGACTGTGCTGTACTGTATTGTACTGTACTGTGTTGGACTGTGCTGTGCTGTACTATATTATACTGTACTGTGTTGGACTGTGCTGTGCTGTGCTGTACTATATTGTACTGTACTGTGTTGGACTGTACTGTGCTGTGCTGCACTATATTGTAATGTACTGTGTTGGACTGTGCTGTGCTGTGCTGCAATGCACTATATTGTACTGTGCTGTGCTGCACTGCACTATATTGTATTGTGTTGTACTGTGCTGTGCTGCACTGCACTATATTGTACTGTGCTGTGCTGTGCTGCAATGCACTATATTGTACTGTGCTGTGCTGTGCTGCAATGCACTATATTGTATTGTACTGCACTGTGCTGTGCTGCACTGCACTATATTGTATTGTACTGCACTGTGCTGTGCTGTGCTGCACTATATTGTACTGTACTGCACTGTGCTGTGCTGCACTATATTGTACTGTACTGTGCTGTGCTGCACTGCACTATATTGTATTGTGTTGTACTGTGCTGCACTGCACTATATTGTACTGTACTGTGCTGTGCTGCAATGCACTATATTGTACTGTACTGTGCTGTGCTGCACTGCACTATATTGTATTGTGTTGTACTGTGCTGCACTGCACTATATTGTACTGTACTGTGCTGTGCTGCACTGCACTATATTGTACTGTGCTGCACTATATTGTACTGTGCTGTGCTGCGCTGCACTGCACTATATTGTGTTGTACTGTGCTGCGCTGCACTATATTGTTCTGTACTGTGCTGTGCTGCGCTGCACTGCACTATATTGTACTGTGTTGTACTGTGCTGTGCTGCACTGCACTATATTGTGTTATACTGTGCTGCGCTGCACTGCACTATATTGTACTGTACTGTACTGTGTTGTACTGTACTGTGCTGTTCTGCACTATATTGTACTGTTCTGTGCTGTGCTGTACTGTATGGCTCTGTACTGTTCTGTGCTGTACTGTATGGCATACGTACGTGCATACATACATACATGCATATGCGCTCACTCATGCACATCAACGCATACAGACACACAGACACATACAGACACAAGCGCACACAAGCACACACACACACACACACAAACACACACACACACACACACACACACATGCGAGCACGCACACATGCATACTGTATACTCGTATCTGCTGAACTTTGCCTTGCTTCGCTCTGAACTGGACACTGTGGAACTCCACACTTATGTAAGGCGCTGAACTCTCCTCAGCTCCAGAGAATCCCTCACTTGACTGCAGACTGTTCTGCTCTGCTCGACTGTGCGCTGCCCTGTATGCTATGCTATGCTATGCTATGCTATGCTATGCTGTGCTATGCTATGTTATGCTATAGTCATGGCCTGGCTTCGCTGACGAAGATCTAGGAAGGGCGTTGTTCACGTCTGATGCAGGCACGCTCATGGCTGACAAGGCCAATGCGGGAAAAGCAGAGTCGGCCGCAGCGGTTGCAAGGGAAAGTCTGGTCTGGGTTCGCGGCTGCAGCGTCGTGGTTCTTCCTCCTTCTGCGTTTGTCCTCAAAGCTGGCCCTGCTATAGTATATCATACTGAACTATACTATACTGCACTGCTGCACACTGCACTTTATTCCACTGAGCTCTACTCCTATCTGTACTTTGTTGTACCGTACTCTACACTATTCCTATCCGTACTGTATTGTACTGTACCGTATCCTACTGCATTGCACTATATTGTACTGTAATGTGTTGTACTATACTGCACTGTACTGTGCTGTGCTGCACTGCACTACATTGTACTGTAATGTGTTGTACTATACTCTGCTGCACTGCACTATATTGTACTGTACTGTGTTGTACTGTGCTGCACTGCACTAAATTGTACTGTACTGTGTTGTACTATACTCTGCAGCACTGCACTATATTGTACTGTACTGTGTTGTACTGTACTGTGTTGTACTGTGCTGTGCTGCACTGCACTATACTGTACTGTATTGTGTTGTACTGTACTGTGCTGCACTGCACTATATTGTACTGTACTGTGCTGTGCTGCACTGCACTATATTGTACTGTGCTGTGCTGCACTGTACTGTGTTGTACTGTTCTGTACTGTACTGTACTATATGATTCTGTACTGTTCTACGCTGTACTGTACTGTACTGTATGATTATGTATGGCTCTGTACTGTTCTGTGCTGTACTGTATGGCTCTGTACTGTTCTGTGCTGTACTGTACTATATGATTCTGTACTGTTCTACGCTGTACTGTACTGTACTGTATGATTATGTATGGCTCTGTACTGTACTGTGCTGTGCTGTACTGTATGGCTCTGTACTGCACTGTGCTGTGCTGTACTGTATGGCTCTGTACTGTACTGTACTGTGCTGTACTGTATGGCTCTGTACTGTTCTGTGCTGTACTGTATGGCTCTGTACTGTACTGTGCTGTGCTGTACTGTATGGCTCTATACTGTGCTGTGCTGTACTGTATGGCTCTGTACTGTACTGTGCTGTGCTGTACTGTATGGCTCTATACTGTGCTGTGCTGTACTGTATGGCTCTGTACTGTTCTGTGCTGTACTGTACTGTATGGCTCTGTACTGTTCTGTGCTGTACTGTATGGCTCTGTACTGTTCTGTGCTGTACTGTATGGCTCTGTACTGTTCTGTGTTGTGCTGTACTGTATGGCTCTGTACTGTTCTGTGTTGTGCTGTACTGTATGGCTCTGTACTGTACTGTGCTTGCTGTACTGTATGGCTCTGTACTGTACTGTTATGTGCTGTACTGTATGGCTCTGTACTGTTCTGTGCTGTACTGTATGGCTCTATACTGTTCTGTGCTGTGCTGTACTGTATGGCTCTGTACTGTTCTGTGCTGTACTGTACTGTATGGCTCTGTACTGTTCTGTGCTGTACTGTATGGCTCTGTACTGTTCTGTGCTGTGCTGTACTGTATGGCTCTGTACTGTTCTGTGTTGTGCTGTATGGCTCTGTACTGTACTGTGCTGTGCTGTACTGTATGACTCTGTACTGTTCTGTGTTGTGCTGTATGGCTCTGTACTGTTCTGTGCTGTGCTGTACTGTATGACTCTGTACTGTTCTGTGTTGTGCTGTATGGCTCTGTACTGTACTGTGCTGTGCTGTACTGTATGACTCTGTACTGTTCTGTGTTGTGCTGTACTGTATGGCTCTGTACTATACTGCACTGTACTGTATGGCTCTGTACTGTTCTGCACTGTACTGTATGGCTCTGTACTGTTCTGTGCTGTGCTGTACTGTATGGCTCTGTACTGTTCTGTGCTGTGCTGTACTGTATGGCTCTGTACTGTTCTGTGCTGTACTGTATGGCTCTGTACTGTGCTGTGCTGTTCTGTATGGCTCTGTACTGTACTGTTCTGTGCTGTACTGTATGGCTCTGTACTGTTCTGTACTGTTCTGTATGGCTCTGTACTGTGCTGTGCTGTTCTGTATGACTCTGTACTGTACTGTTCTGTGCTGTACTGTATGGCTCTGTACTGTACTGTGCTGTGCTGTACTGTATGGCTCTGTACTGTTCTGTGCTGTACTGTATGGCTCTGTACTGTTCTGTTCTGTGCTGTACTGTATGGCTCTGTACTGTACTGTGCTGTGCTGTACTGTATGGCTCTGTACTGTACTGTGCTGTACTGTATGGCTCTGTACTGTTCTGTGCTGTACTGTATGGCTCTATACTGTTCTGTGTTGTGCTGTACTGTATGGCTCTGTACTATACTGCACTGTACTGTATGGCTCTGTACTATACTGTACTGTACTGTATGGCTCTGTACTATACTGCACTGTACTGTATGGCTCTGTACTATACTGCACTGTACTGTATGGCTCTGTATTGTTCTGTGCTGTACAGTATGGAACTGTACTGTTCTGTGTTGTGCTGTGCTGTATGGCTCTGTCCTGTTCTGTTTGAGACTGCACTGTATTGTTCTGTTCAATACTCTCCAGTGTTGAACTGTACTGCGATGTTCTGTACTGCTCTGCACTTTACCGGTGGTATGTACAGTATTGTTTAGCATTGTGCTGTGCTTTACTACGCTGTATTGTATTGTTCTTGACTGTACTGTTCTATACTGTGCTACACAGTTCTGAACTATGCTGTTCTGTACTTTACTGTACTGCTTTGTGTTCTGCTGTTCAATACAGTGCTGTACTTTCTGTGCTGTTACTGTACTGCTTTGTGTTCTGCTGTTCAATACAGTGCTGTACTTTCTGTGCTGTTACTGTACTGCTTTGTGTTCAATACAGTGCTGTACTTTCTGTGCTGTTAGTGTACTGCTTTGTGTTCTGCTGTTCAATACAGTGCTGTACTTTCTGTGCTGTTAGTGTACTGCTTTGTGTTCTGCTGTTCAATACAGTGCTGTACTTTCTGTGCTGTTACTGTACTGCTTTGTGTTCTGCTGTTCAATACAGTGCTGTACTTTCTGTGCTGTTACTGTACTGCTTTGTGTTCTGCTGTTCAATACAGTGCTGTACTTTCTGTGCTGTTAGTGTACTGCTTTGTGTTCTGCTGTTCAATACAGTGCTGTACTTTCTGTGCTGTTAGTGTACTGCTTTGTGTTCTGCTGTTCAATACAGTGCTGTACTTTCTGTGCTGTTAGTGTACTGCTTTGTGTTCTGCTGTTCAATACAGTGCTGTACTTTCTGTGCTGTTACTGTACTGCTTTGTGTTCTGCTGTTCAATACAGTGCTGTACTTTCTGTGCTGTTACTGTACTGCTTTGTGTTCTGCTGTTCAATACAGTGCTGTACTTTCTGTGCTGTTAGTGTACTGCTTTGTGTTCTGCTGTTCAATACAGTGCTGTACTTTCTGTGCTGTTAGTGTACTGCTTTGTGTTCTGCTGTTCAATACAGTGCTGTACTTTCTGTGCTGTTAGTGTACTGCTTTGTGTTCTGCTGTTCAGTACAGTGCTGTACTTTCTGTGCTGTTACTGTACTGCTTTGTGTTCTGCTGTTCAATACAGTGCTGTACTTTCTGTGCTGTTACTGTACTGCTTTGTGTTCTGCTGTTCAGTACAGTGCTGTACTTTCTGTGCTGTTACTGTACTGCTTTGTGTTCTGCTGTTCAGTACAGTGCTGTACTTTCTGTGCTGTTAGTGTACTGCTTTGTGTTCTGCTGTTCAGTACAGTGCTGTACTTTCTGTGCTGTTACTGTACTGCTTTGTGTTCTGCTGTTCAATACAGTGCTGTACTTTCTGTGCTGTTACTGTACTGCTTTGTGTTCTGCTGTTCAGTACAGTGCTGTACTTTCTGTGCTGTTACTGTACTGCTTTGTGTTCTGCTGTTCAATACAGTGCTGTACTTTCTGTGCTGTTACTGTACTGCTTTGTGTTCTGCTGTTCAATACAGTGCTGTACTTTCTGTGCTGTTAGTGTACTGCTTTGTGTTCTGCTGTTCAGTACAGTGCTGTACTTTCTGTGCTGTTACTGTACTGCTTTGTGTTCTGCTGTTCAATACAGTGCTGTACTTTCTGTGCTGTTAGTGTACTGCTTTGTGTTCTGCTGTTCAATACAGTGCTGTACTTTCTGTGCTGTTAGTGTACTGCTTTGTACTCTGCTGTTCAATACAGTGCTGTACTTTCTGTGCTGTTACTGTACTGCTTTGTACTCTGCTGTTCAATACAGTGCTGTACTTTCTGTGCTGTTAGTGTACTGCTTTGTGTTCTGCTGTTCAATACAGTGCTGTACTTTCTGTGCTGTTAGTGTACTGCTTTGTGTTCTGCTGTTCAATACAGTGCTGTACTTTCTGTGCTGTTAGTGTACTGCTTTGTATTCTGCTGTTCAATACAGTGCTGTACTTTCTGTGCTGTTACTGTACTGCTTTGTGTTCTGCTGTTCAATACAGTGCTGTACTTTCTGTGCTGTTAGTGTACTGCTTTGTGTTCTGCTGTTCAATACAGTGCTGTACTTTCTGTGCTGTTAGTGTAGTGCTTTGTGTTCTGCTGTTCAAGACAGTGCTGTACTTTCTGTATTGTTACTGTACTGCTTTGTGTTCTGCTGTTCAAGACAGTGCTGTACTTTCTGTATTGTTACTGTACTGCTTTGTACTCTGCTGTTCAATACAGTGCTGTACTTTCTGTGCTGTTACGGTACTGCTTTGTGTTCTGCTGTTCAATACAGTGCTGTACTTTCTGCCATACAGTACAGCACGTGTCGTACTGGTCTGCACTGTGCCGTGTTGGTCGTTCCTGTGTGGTATGGCGCTGTTCTGCAGGTGCTGCACTGTTCTATATTGTACTGTTCTGTTCTGAATTGTATTGTTCTGTTCTGTTCTGTACGGTGTTGTATTGTACTATATTCTACTGTTCTGTACTGTACTGTTCTGTGCTGCACTGTTCTATGTTGTACTGTTCTGTTCTGAATTGTATTGTACTGTACTGTTCTGTACGGTATTGTATTGTACTATATTCTACTGTTCTGTACTGTACTGTTCTGTACTGCACTATTCTGTGCTGCACTGTTCTATATTGTACTCTTATGTATGGTACTGTGTTGTTCTATATATTGTACTGTACTGTACGGTATTGTGCTGTTCTATATTGTACTGTTCTGTACAGTATTGTGCTGTTCTATATTGTACTGTTCTGTACAGTATTGTGCTGTTCTATATATTGTACTGTTCTGTACAGTATTGTGCTGTTCTGTATTGTACTTTTCTTTACGGTACGGCACTGTACTATATTGTACTGTTCTGTAAGTACTGTTGCAAGTACTACTGTACTGCTGTATTTCTTACTGTCGTACTGTTCTGTACGTCACTGTACTGTTATATATTGTACTGTCCTGTACGGTAATGTACTGTTATATATTGCACTGTTCTGTGCTGTACTGTACTGTACTGTACTGTACGATATTTCACTGTTCTATATTGTACTGTTCTGTGCTGTACTGTACTGTACTGTACTGTACTGTACGATATTTCACTGTTCTGTTCTATATTTGTGCTGCACTGTTCTGTATTGTACTGTTCTGCAGGACACTTACTGTGCTGCACTGTACTTGATTGTACTGTTCTCTTCTGTACTGTGCTGCTCCATATCGAACTGTTCCATACGGTACTGTACTCTTCTATAGTTTAATGTTCTACACTGCCCTGTTCTGTACTGTTCTGTACGGTGCTGTACTGTTCTATATTGTACTGTTCTGTACTGCACTGTTCTGTACTGTACTGTTCTATATTGTACTGTTCTGTACGGCACTGTTCTGTACTGCACTGTTCTGTACTGCACTGTTCTGTACGGCACTGTTCTGTACTGCACTGTTCTGTACTGTACTGTTCTGTACGGTGCTGTACTGTTCTACACTGCACTGTTCTGTACTGTACTGTTCTGTACGGTGCTGTACTGTTCTATATTGTACTGTTCTACACTGCACTGTTCTGTACGGTGCTGTACTGTTCTATATTGTACTGTTCTACACTGCACTGTTCTGTACTGTACTGTTCTGTACGGTGCTGTACTGTTCTATATTGTACTGTTCTACACTGCACTGTTCTGTACTGTACTGTTCTGTACGGTGCTGTACTGTTCTATATTGTACTGTTCTACACTGCACTGTTCTGTACTGTACTGTTCTGTACGGTGCTGTACTGTTCTATATTGTACTGTTCTACACTGCACTGTTCTGTACTGTACTGCACTGTTCTGTACTGTACTGTACTGTTCTGTACGGTGCTGTACTGTTCTATATTGTACTGTTATTTAAGGTACTGTTCTGTACTGTACTGTTCTGTACGGTACTGTTCTGTACTGTACTGTTCTGTAAGGTACTGTTCTGTACTGTACTGTTCTGTAAGGTACTGTTCTGTAAGGTACTGTTCTGTACGGCACTGTTCTGTACTGTACTGTTCTGTACGGCACTGTTCTGTACTGTACTGTTCTGTACTGTACTGTTCTGTACGGCACTGTTCTGTACTGTACTGTTCTGTACTGTACTGTTCTGTACTGTACTGTTCTGTACGGCACTGTTCTGTACTGTACGGCACTGTTCTGTACTGTACTGTTCTGTACGGCACTGTTCTGTACGGCACTGTTCTGTACTGTACTGTTCTGTACTGTACTGCTCTGTACGGCACTGTTCTGTAAGGTACTGTTCTGTAGGTACTGTTCTGTGCTGTGCTGTTCTGTAAGGTACTGTTCTGTACGGCACTGTTCTGTACTGTACTGCTCTGTAAGGTACTGTTCTGTAGGTACTGTTCTGTAAGGTACTGTTCTGTACTGTGCTGTTCTGTAAGGTACTGTTCTGTAGGTACTGTTCTGTAAGGTACTGTTCTGTACTGTGCTGTTCTGTAAGGTGCTGTTCTGTACTGTGCTGTTCTGTAAGGTACTGTTCTGTAAGGTACTATTCTGTACTGTGCTGTTCTGTAAGGTACTGTTCTGTACTGTACTGTTCTGTAAGGTACTGTTCTGTAAGGTACTGTTCTGTAAGGTACTGTTCTGTACTGTGCTGTTCTGTAAGGTGCTGTTCTTACTGTGCTGTTCTGTAAGGTACTGTTCTGTACTGTACTGTTCTGTAAGGTACTGTTCTGTAAGGTACTGTTTTGTACTGTACTGTTCTGTAAGGTACTGTTCTGTACTGTACTGTTCTGTAAGGTACTGTACTGTAAGGTACTGTTCTGTACTGTACTGTTCTGTAAGGTACTGTTCTGTACTGTACTGTTCTGTACTGTACTGTTCTGTAAGGTACTGTTCTGTACTGTACTGTTCTGTAAGGTACTGTACTGTTCTGTACGACACTGTTCTGTACTGTACTGTACTGTTCTGTACGGCACTGTTCTGTACGGCACTGTTCTGTACTGTACTGTTCTGTACTACACTGTGCTGTACTTACTGTTCTGTACTGTACTGATCTGTGAGGTACTTACTCTACTGTACTGTACGGCACTGTACTGTACTGTACGGCAATGTTCTGTACTGTACTGATCTGTGAGATACTGTTCTGTACTGTACTGTTCTGTACGGCACTGTTCTGTACTGTACTGTACTGTACTGATCTGTGAGGTACTGTTGTGTACGGTACTGTTCTATACTGTACTGTACTGTTCTGTGAGGTACTGTTCTGTACTGTACTGTTCTGTGAGGTACTGTTCTGTACTGTACTGTTCTGTGAGGTACTGTTCAGTACTGTACTGTACTGTCCTATATTGTGCTGTTCTGTAAGGTACTGTTCTATATTGTACTGTTCTGTACGGCACTGTACCGTTCTATGTTGTACTGTTCTGCTAATAACAATGGTGATAATAATAATGATAGTGTGTGTCTCTGTGTGTCTGTGTGTCTATTTTTTCTGTGTGTTTGCGGACGTACGTACGTGCGTTTGTGAGTGTATGCATGTATGCGTGTATGTATGTTTAGATGTTTGGATGCATGTACGCCGTACATACTTACGCAATCAAAAGTACGCACGCGTTCGCATACGTAGGCTCACACGTGTAGACTACAGTAAAATGCAGTGATGTGTAGTACAGTACAATACAGTACAGTGCAGTTCAGTTCACTTCAGTCCAGTCCAGTTCAGTTCAGTCCAGTTCGGTTCAGTCCAGTTCGGTTCAGTTCAGTCCAGTTCGGTTCAGTTCAGACTAGTTCAGTCCAGTCCGGTTCGGTTCGGTTCAGTCCGGTTCGGTTCGGTTCGGTTCGGTTCAGTCCAGTTCAGTCCAGTCCGGTTCCGTTCGGTTCAGTCCGGTTCGGTTCAGTCCAGTCCAGTTCAGTCCAGTCCGGTTCCGTTCGGTTCGGTTCGGTTCGGTTCGCTTCAGTTGATTTCAGTTCGGTTCAGTCCAGCCCAGTTCAGTTGATTTCAGTTCGGTTCAGTCCGGTTCGGTTCGATTCGGTTCGGTTCAGTCCAGTTCGGTTCAGTCCAGTCCAGTTCGGTTCTGTTCAGTCAGTTCGGTTAAGTTCAGTTCAGTCCAGTTCGGTTCGGTTCAGTTCAGTCCAGCCCGGTTCAGTTCAGTCCTGTTCGGTTCAGTCCAGTTCAGACCAGTTCAAGTCCATTCCAGTTCGGTTCGGTTCGGTTCAGTTCAGTTCGGTTCAGTCCAGTCCAGTCCGGTTCAGTTCGGTTCAGTCCAGTCCGGTTCAGTTCGTTCGGTTCAGTCCAGTCCGGTTCGGTTCGGTTCCGGTCCAGTCCAGTCCAATCCGGTTCGGTTCAGTTCAGGTCCAGTCCAGACCAGTTCAGTTCAGTTCAGTCCAGTCCGTTTCGGTTCAGTCCAGTCCAGTTCGGTTCAGTCCGGTTCGGTTCAGTCCGGTTCGGTTCGGTTCAGTCAGTCCGGTTCGGTTCGGTTCGGTCCGGTCCAGTCCAGTCCAATCCGGTTCGGTTCGGTTCGGTTCAGTCCAGTCCAGACCAGTTCAGTTCAGTCCAGGTCCAGTCCAGTTAGGTTCAATCCAGTTCGGTTCAGTCCAGTCCAGTCCGGTTCAGTTCGGTTCGGTTCAGTCCCAGTCCAATCCGGTTCGGTTCGGTTCGGTTCAGTCAGGTGCAGACCAGTTCAGTCCAGTCCGGTTTCGGTTCGGTTCAGTCCAGTTCGGTTCAGTTCAGTTCGGTTCGGTTCTGTTCGGTTCAATCCAGCCCAGTGTAATTAATTTCAGTTCGGTTCGGTTCTGTGCCTTCCAGTTCGTTCAGTCCAGTTCTGTCAGTTCAGGCCAGTTCGGTTCGGTTCGGTTCAGTCCAGTCCGTTTGGTAGTTCAGGGTTCAGTCAGGTTCCAGTTCAGTACAGGTCCTGTTCCAAAGTCCGGTTCAGTTCAGTCCAGTCGGTTCAGTCCGTTCAGGGCGCGTTCGGTTCTGTTCGTTCAGGTTAGTTCAGTTCAGACCAGTTCGGTTCAGTTCGGTTCAGTCCAGTCCAGTCCGGTTCGGTTCGGTTCGGTTCGGTTCAGTCCTGTCCAGCTCAGTTCAGTTCAGCCCAGTTCAGTTGATTTCAGTTCGGTTCGGTTCGGTTCGGTTCAGTCCAGTTCGGTTCAGGCCAGTTCGGTTCAGTTCAATCCAGTTCGGTACAGTTCAATCCAGGCCAGTTCAAGTGCAGACAAGTTCAGTCCAGTTCAGTTCAGTCCAGTCCAGTTCAAGTCAAGTCCAAACCAGTTCAGTTCGGTCCTGTTCAGTCCAGTTCGGTTCAGTCCAGTTCAAGTCAAGTCCAGACCAGTTCAGTTCAGTTCAGCCCAGTTCAAGACCAGTTCAGTCCAGACCAGTTCAGTTCAGTTCAGTTCAGTTCAGTCCAGTCCAGTCCAGACCAGTTCAGTTCTGTTCAGTACAGTGCCGAACAGACCAGCACAGTATGTATAATCAGGTTGTATCGTGACTGAAGCATGCCTTTCTCTTTGATCCCAGTGATGGAGAATCTTTCATGTAATTTGAGCACTGTACAGTGGAGAAAGGTGCAGTACGGAACGGAGCGATATCGAGTGGTGTGGTGTGCAGTGCTGTGCTGTGTGTGCTGTGTTGTCGTGTGGTGTGGTGTGGCGTTGTTTGGTGCGGTGTGGTGTGTGGTGTCGTGAGCTGTGGTATGGTTTGGTGTGGTGTGGTGTGGTGTGGTATGGTGTGCTGTGCTCTGGTGTGCTGTGCTGTGCTGTGGTATGGTGTGGTATGGTGTACTGTGCTGTGCTATGGTGTGATGTGGTGTGTGGTATAGTGAAGTGTGCGTTATGTGGTACTGTGTGGTGTAGTGTGGTATGGTTTGGTGTAGTGTGGTATGGTGTGGTATATCGTGAATTCTGGTACGGTGCCAAGTGGTGTTTTGAGGTATGGCATGGTGTGGTGAGGTATGGTATGGTACAGTAAAGTGCGCTGTGGAGTGGGGTGGTGTGGTGTGGTGAGGCATGGTGTAGTGTGGTGAGTTGTGTTGTTGTGGTGAGGCATGGTGTGGTGAGGTATAGTGTGGCGTGGTGAGGTATGGTGTGGTGAGGTGTGGTGTTTGAGGTATGGTGTGGTGTGGTGTTTGAGGTGAGGTGTGGTGAGGTATGGCGTGGTGTGGTGTTTGAGGTATGGTGTGGTGAGGTATGGTGTGGTGTGGTGTTTGAGGTATGGTGTGGTGAGGTATGGTGTGGTGAGGTGTGGAGTGGTGAGGTATTGTGTGGTGAGGTATGGTGTTTGAGGTATGATGTGGTGAGGTATGGTGAGGTGTGGTGAGGTGAGGTATTGTGTGGTGTGGCGAGGTATAGTGTGGTGAGGTAGTGTGTGGTGTTGTGAAGTATGGTGTGGTATTGTGAGGTACGGTGTTGTGAGGTATGGTGTGGTGAAGTATGGTGTGGTGTGGTGTGGTGTGGTGTGGTGAGGTACGGCGTTGTGAGGTATGGTGTGGTGTGGTGTGGCGAGGTATAGTGTGGTGAGGTAGTGTGTGGTGTTGTGAAGTATGGTGTGGTATTGTGAGGTACGGTGTTGTGAGGTATGGTGTGGTGTGGTGGGGTGAGGTGTGGTGTGGTGTGGTGAGGTACGGCGTTGTGAGGTATGGTGTGGTGTGGTGTGGTGTGGTGAGGTATGGTTGTGAGGTATGCTGTGCTGTGGCATGATGAAACAAAATAGCATAGCCTGTCTGCCATCATCATCATCCCCTGGCCTTGACATCAGATGTCATGAAAATATCGATATATGAGCGCTTACTACTGCAGTGTCTACAAACATATGTTCGGCCATCTTTTGACGCCTCTCGGGTCGCCTTTAGAACTAACATGTCAGATGGAGATGCCAATAGCTTTGGTATCTACCACAGGTTTGATACACGTCGAATAGCCAATCAACTATGCTGGGATCTCTCTTTTTTACGCACATGCAGTTATATGTATACGCTTGGATGAATTTTAAATGGCTGCAATATTTGTGTTTGTGAGTAATCTTCTTCTTGTTGTTCTTCTTCTTCTACTTCTCATCATTCCAATTCTTCTCCACCCCCTCCTCAACTTTGTTCTCTTAAACTTTCTGATTTCAGCCAACTTTCCTCGCATTTCATTAGTCTCTTCTTTTCTCTGCTGCCCGTCACAATGACCGCTTGCCCTTTCCCTCTCTCTGTCTGCCCTCTCCCCCCACACCTCGCATTCTGACCCCCACCCCCCTCTCTCCCAACATCCTGTCAGACATTTGACTGTTTCGCTATCCGTCCATTTCGTTTCTTGTTCTTCTTCTCCTCCTCCTCCTCCTTCTTCTTCATCTTCTTCCTCTACTACGTCTTCATCTTCTTCACCTCCTCCTCTTCATTCTTCTTCTTCTTCTTCTCCTCCTCCTCCTCCTCCTTCTTCTCCGTCTTCTCCTTCTTCTCCCCCTCCTCCTCTTTCTTCTTCTTCTTCTTCTCCTCCTCATCCTTCTTCTCCGTCTTCTCCTTCTTCTCCCCCTCCTCCTCCTTCTTCTTCTTCTTCTTCTTCTTCTTCGTCTTCTTCTTTTGCTGCCACTCCTCCTCCATCTCCTCTTCAGCCTTGATCTCTTAACCTTTATTATTTCAGCCATCTCAGTATCCTCTTCTACACTCTCTCTATATGTTTCTTTTCCTGCTACCTGTCATAATGACCACTTGCTCTCCCGTTCCCCTCCCACCCTCCCCCCACCCCTCCCCTCGCCCCCCATGCCCCCTGTCCTGTCAGACACCTCGCTGTTTCTCCATCTGTCCAAAACGGTTCTTTAACTTGTACACACCCCGCTAGCTTCGGACCCGTTCGCGTTTCATTCCGTCCCTCCCCCCGCTTGCTTTTTGCTGCTGCCTCTTTCTATGCATTTTTCCTCCTCATTCAATTTCCTTCTCACTTGGCTGTCTTCGTTAGCAGGGGCACAAAAAGCAAATTAAAGCGGCCCACTTCAAGAGCACACCGTCTTGCCAGGCTCGCTGGAGCTGACGGGGGAGTCGTAATGCGAGAGAGAGAAATTGGTCAGGAACTGTTCCGGCGGGATTGGATTATGGAGAGAAGTGGCCGGTAGTTTTGTTGGGGTGGGGGCAGGGGGGTGGGGCAGTAATTAGTTTTGCTCGCTGTGCATCTGTTACGGGTCTTTTGGACAGAGCAAATCGCCCCAGTGTTTTCTGCTCTTGTCTTGGTGTTTGTTCTGTCTTTTTGACTTCTTGGCTTGTGGGTGGTGTGGGGCGGACTGTGTTGACACTCGGTGGAAAAAAAGAAAAGAAAGAAAAAAAGCTGCGTGTATGTGTCATGATCTGTGTGGTTTTATTATTTATTTATTTATTTGTTTGTTTATTCAAATTTCTTGCTATAGCGCATATTCTTGAAGCTCTATGCGCTTTACAATAGCACTAAAAACATTCATTCAAACATCCCCACACAAACATATGCATATGATTTGAAACGTAGGTAAGAGAGAACAATTAAAATAGGTCATGTCAGTTGATTAAATCAAGAAATGCAACAGGTATATAAAATAAATAAATAAATAAATAAATTAAAAAAAATAAATAAATAAAAAGGAAAAAACGAAATAATGATTAAAAAAAAAAGAGTAGACAATGGAAATTGAAAGAACACAAGCACGTATGCGCAGGCATATATACGTAGGTACGTACATACATACATACATACATACATACACACAAAACACACAACGTGCGCACACACACACACATACACACACACGCGCGCGCGCGCATGCACGCATGCACCAACAAACAAGCCGCATACCCAGACACATTACTCACGCACTCACTCAGTGACACACACACATACACGCACCTACAGACACAATACACACACGAACACAGATCAACAATCAAATAATGCAAACTACTACGGCATTGCATAATATATATATATATATATATATATATATATATATATATATATTTCTTTCCAGTCTCTCTTTTCTCCTCTCTGTGTCCGTGTGTCTGTGTTTATCTCTCCTGTGTCTGTGTCTACGTGAATGTGTGTATGAATATCATTTCTATTTCCTTCCTTCCTGTCGCTTTTTCCTCTCCCTCCACCTCTTCCCCCTCCACTCATGTAGCTTTAGTTTCCTCTCTCTCTCTCTCTCTCTCTCTCTCTCTCTCTCGCTCTGTGTATGTATTTCTGTCTGTATGTATGTCTGTATGTACGTCTGTCTGTCTGTTTGTATGTATGTATGTCTGTATGTACGTCTGTCTGTCTGTTTGTATGTCTGTCTGTATGTACGTCTGTCTGTCTGTTTGTATGTATGTATGTATGTCTGTATGTACGTCTGTCTGTCTGTCTGTATGTACGTCTGTCTGTCTGTTTGTATGTATGTATGTCTGTCTGTATGTACGTCGGTCTATCTGTCTGTTTGTATGTATGTCTGTCTGTATATATGTCTTTGTTTCTCCCCATCGTGTTGATTCGCTCTCTCTCTCTCTCTCTCTCTCTCTCTGGCCCATGAATCAACATATCACACACACACACACACACACACACACACACACACACACACACACACACACACAAACAAGAGCATCAGTGTGATCTTTACTGATTCTGTACGAAGGCGAATTCAGTTAATCAAATAGTAACACGACAAACTTTGATATAAACGTTCACCTGGAGATCATATCATTGTCACAACACGGGACGATTTACACGTGCTTGAACATCACTTTCATTCACACACACACATGCACGCACGCACGCACGCACATACACGCACACACACACGCACACACACATGTATGCACAAACACACATGCACGCACACGCACGCACACACACAAACACACATGCACGCGCACACACACACACACACATGCACGCACACAAACACACAAACACACGCACGCACATGCTCACACACACACAAAACGTCTAATATCACTGATAGTGAAAAGACGCTAAACAAAAGAACGAACACACACAAACACATGCACGCACACACACAAACACATACACACGCGCGCACGCACACACACACACCCACAGCTAACCACACGTCAAGATGCACATATTAAGCGTGCAAGTCATGCGCACACACACAGTCATGAACTTGAGTCGGAACTAATGACCAAGAAAACCGCTGTCACCGGTGTCACGAAAGGAAAGGGTACACCCACCAGATGTGTCCCCTAGACATATCTTTTGCAGCCGCCTACATGTCTTCTGTAAACCTGCCACCTGCTCCACTTCAGTCAAAATAACTAATTAGTTTTATTTATCCTTATCACCGCCGTCGTGATCATGATCGTCGTCATCGTAATCATGATTGTCATCATCGTCGTCATTATCAGCATCAGCATCATCGTATTCATAATCAGAGTCATAATCATATCGTTGAAATTAAAACAGAGAGAGAGAGAGAGGGGGAGAACTCAGAACTCAAAACGTTTTATGTTGAAGAGTTAATATTTTAGGCATGGCCCATTCTTCCAGTCTGTCCTTGAGAGACACAGAGAGAGAGAGAGACAGAGAGAAGGGGGGTGGAGGGGGTATGTGTGTGTGGGGGGGGGAGGGCAGTGAACGAGGTAAATGGAGAAAGAGAAGGGGCGTCAGTCAAATTATTTTGTCCACTGTCGGCATTTACATGTCCCAGAAATTACCCCGGGGGGGGGTCAAAACTGATAGGGAAACGTAATCCTAGCCCTTACACCGGTTGGACTTGGCATCCCAAATCCTCCTGCACTGATCCCTGTCCCCTCTCTGTCAAGAGTTGACAAATTTGTCCAGCACTGCTGTGCAAGCACTGAGGGAGGGAGGGGCTAACAAGGTGATGAGGCACTTTTGTTCCCTAATTACGATTAGCCTCCCGGTCAAACGGCACCCCGCTTCAGAAATGAAGGGGGGAGGGTAACAAAATTTAAGAGGGGGGGAGGGTGGAGGGCAGACTGTGATTTTTTGTCCCCCCAGGGGGAATGTCTAAAGGGAGGGGCGGGGTTAAGGGTGAAGGGAGTGGTGTGGTGGATGGGAGGGAGGGCAGAGGAGAAGTTATCTCCCCTTTGCTGCGTTCCTCGTGGTTCAGTCAGACAAGAGTCTGTTCCCCTATCCTGCAGTTCAATGTGGTTCGTCCGTCGGGATCGACGAGGACCATCTAGTCATCCTGGGGGTGGGTGGGTTGGGCTCTGTGGGTGCGCAGATGACTGGTCAGGCCAATTCGCGCCCGGAAGGTTCTGACGCAGTGTGGACAGGGGATGGTGGCGGCTGTCGGGAATTTGCTGGCACTGCTTTTCCTGGCCTGTCTGCGTTGCTCTGCTGCAGCGATTCTGTTGGCCTCAGGATTTGGCGCCTTTGTGGACAGCTGAACGCCACTTTGGTATGTCCATTGCATTCAGCTCCCATGTGTCATGGCTGATGTTGAAGGCCTTCAGAGAAGCTTTCAGAGTGTCTTTGAAGCGCTTCTTTTGGCCTCCATGGGAGCACTTGCCATGTTGAAGTTCGCCATACAGCAGTTTCTTGGGGAGCCGGTGGTCTGGCATGCGAACTACATGGCCTGCCCAGCGCAGCTGGGCCTGCATCAAGATGGTGTAGATGTTGGGCAAGTTTGCACGAGTGAGCATCTCTGTGTCAGGGATCTTCTCTTGCCACTTTATGCCGAGAAGTTTTCTGAGGCTGGTGGTGTGGAAGTGGTTCAGCTTTTTGGCGTGGCGTTTGTAGACCGTCCATGATTCACAGCCATAGAGCAGTGTGGTGAGAACTATGGCCTTGTATACTTTGAGCTTCGTCTCCAGGGTGATGCCTCTCCTGTTCCAAACGTTCTTATTGAGTCTGCCGAAGGCAGCGCTGGCTTTGGCAAGTCTGGCAAGTCGTCGATGACAACTGTGCGAGAGAGTGTACTGTCCAGGTATGTGAACTTGTCCACCGCGTTCAGTCGTTGCCCGTTGATGAAGATGTTTGGTTCAACGTAAGGCTTTCCTGGAGCTGGCTGGTGCATCACCTCAGTCTTCTTTGTGCTGATTGTGAGGCCAAAGTTGTCACAGACAGCAGAGAACTTGTCGACGTTGTGTTGCATGTCAGCTTCGGAGGCAGCATTGAGAGCGCAGTCATCAGCAAACAGGAAGTCGTTGACGGTGTCTGTCCTCACCCTGGTTTTTGTTTGAAGCCTCCTGAGGTTGAAGAGTGAGCCATCTGTGCGGTACCTGATGCCAATGCCTACGTCAGCGTCTCTGAAGGCATCTGTCAGCATGGCTGAAAACATGAGACTGAACAGGGTGGGGGCAAGAACACACCCTTGCTTGACTCCGTTGGAGACAGGGAATGGTTCTGAAGTCTCTTCGTTGTCTTGGACTCGGGCCAGCATCCCATCGTGTAGTATGATGGTGATGACCTTTCTGGGACATCCGTACTTCGCCATGATTCTCCAGTTCAATACAACGCAATGCAATACCCTACCCTACCCTACCCTACCCTGCAGTTCAATGCAACACAATCCAATACCCTACCCTACCCTACCCTACAGTTCAATACAACGTAATGTAATACCCTACCTTACCCTACCCTACCCTACCCTACAGTTCAATACAACGCAATGCAATACCCTACCCTACCCTGCCCTACCCTACCCTGCAGTTCAATACAGCGCAATGCAATACCCTACCCTACATGTCAATACAACGCAATGCAATACCCTACCCTACCCTACAGTTCAATACAACGCATTGCAATACCCTACCCTACCCTATTCAATACAACGCAATGCAATACCCTACCCTACTCTACCCTACAGTTCAATACAACGCAATGCAATACCCTACCCTACCCTACCCTACTCTACCCTACAGTTCAATATAACGCAATGCAATACCCTACCCTACCCTGCAGTTCAATACAACGCAATGCAATACCCTACCCTACCCTACCCTACCCTACAGTTCAACACAACGCAATGCATTACCCTACCCTATCTTACCCTACCCTACCCTACAGTTCAATGCAACCCAATGCAATACCCTACCCTACCCTACCCTACAGTTCAACACAACGCAATGCATTACCCTACCCTATCTTACCCTACCCTACCCTACAGTTCAATGCAACCCAATGCAATACCCTACCCTACCCTACAGTTCAATACAACGCAATGCAATACCCTACCCTACCCTGCAGTTCAATACAGCGCAATGCAATACCCTACCCTACATGTCAATACAATGCAATGCAATACCTACCCTACCCTACAGTTCAATACAACGCATTGCAATACCCTACCCTACCCTACCCTATTCAATACAACGCAATGCAATACCCTACCCTACTCTACCCTACAGTTCAATACAACGCAATGCAATACCCTACCCTACCCTACTCTACCCTACAGTTCAATATAACGCAATGCAATACCCTACCCTACTCTACCCTACAGTTCAATACAACGCAATGCAATACCCTACCCTACCCTACCCTACCCTGCAGTTCAACACAACGCAATGCAATACCCTACCCTACATTTCAATACAACGCAATGCAATACTCTACCCTACCCTACAGTTCAACACAACGCAATGCAATACCCTACCCTACCCTACAGTTCAACACAACGCAATGCAATACCCTACCCTACAGTTCAACACAACGCAATGCAATACCCTACCCTACATTTCAATACAACGCAATGCATTACCCTACCCTACCGTACATTTCAATATAACGCAATGCAATACCCTACCCTACCCTACCCTACCCTACCCTACCCTACAGTTCAATACAACGCAATGCAATACCCTACCCTACATTTCAATACAACGCAATGCAGTACCCTACCCTACCCTAGCCTACATTTCAATACAACGCAATGCACTACCCTACCATACCCTAGCCTACATTTCAATACAACGCAATGCAGTACCCTACCCTACCCTAGCCTACATTTCAATACAACGCAATGCAATACCCTTCCCTACCCTACCCTACAGTTCAATACAACGCAATGCAATACCCTACCCTACATTTCAATACAACGCAATGCAATGCAATACCCTACCCTACCCTACAGTTCAATACAACGCAATGTAATACCCTACCCTGCCCTGCCCTACCCTACAGTTCTGTGCAACGCAATGTAGTACCCAACCCTACCCTACAATTCTATACAACGCAATGCAATACCCTACCCTACCAGTGGTTTCTTGGTATGTTTTTATGCTTGTAGTTATTTTGACTTTGAAACAACATTACTTTTGTGTCGCGTTGTGTTAGCATGGCTGTGCTTTGCTGTGCTGTGATTGCTGTGTTGCGTTGCTTTGCATTGGCAGTATCTATCTATCTATCTATCTATCTGTCTATCTATCTATCTATCTATCTATCTAAATGTCCATCTGTTTATCTATCTGTCTGCCTATCTACCGACCGATCTGTCTATCTGCCAAGATATATATATATATATATCTCCATATCCATCTATCTACCTACCTACCGACCTACCAACGGACCTATCTACCTGGCACCTACCTGCTTTCCAGTCTATCATTCTACCTATCTATCAGTCTACCTACCTACCCATCTATTTATTTATCTATTTATGTCCATCTGTTTATCTATCTACCTATATACCCGTCTCTCTATCTGCATGTCAAACTATTTGTCAGTTAATTATCTGCCTTTCTGTCTCTACCTTCGTAAAATGTATGTATGTATGTAAGGTTTTAGGTTTGTAGGTAGACACTTGTGTACATAGGTACATAGGTAAAGTGGTGACGCAAACACAGGCGTGCAGGAAAGCACGTGTATACGAGCGCACGTAAGCATGCACACTCTCCCACAAAGCGCCGCCGACCCATAAACACACACGCACGCACACACACACACACACACACACACACACGACAGGGGTATGGTCCACAACGAATTAGTCACCACTGGGGACAGCAGAAGCAGAAACAGAAGCAAGCGGCAGCCTCAACAACCCTGACTGCCTCGCTACTCCACGCTGCACTGGGTGGGGTGGGGAATGGAATGAAGTCGGGTGGGCCGCCCACCCGTGGGGGTAGCAGATGCTGGGAGTCTCCCCGAGCCTTGGGGAGTGGGGTGGGGCTCGCCCGGGGGGGGCTGGGTAAGGGTAGGGGTGGGGTAGAGGAGAGAGGCCGGGGGAGGGAGGGAGGGAGGGGTGTGGTGGTGTGCAAGGGCAGGACAGATGGTGAGGGCCCAAAACAGACGGACCTGCAGATAGAGAGGAGGGAGAGAGGGGTGGGGTGTGTGGGTGGGGGGGAGGAAGGTGAAGGGGGTGTACGGAGGGAGGGTGGTGAGCATCGCAACTTCTGCTACATGCTTCGTCCACGTCATCATCATTGTCATCGTCTTCATCATCATCACCATCATCATGATGACGGCGCCCCACCCTCCACCTCCATCATCCCCCTCCCTCACCCCTCCCTCACCCCCACCCCCGTCCCTCCTGCTGCTGTGAAGCGGAAAGGGGCGGACAAGCAGCTCTCATTGACATGCTCATCTCCTGTTTAAAGAAGTGTTCCGGGAGTACTCCTTTCCTTTCATTTCTTCTCTTTTCTTTTCTTTCTCTCCCGCCATTTTCTTTCTCTTTTCCATCTTTTATAATAATAATAATAATAATAATAATAATAATGGTATTTATATAGCGCTGAATCTTGTGCACAGACAAATCAAAGCGCTTTCGCACCAGTCATTCACACGCATGCATAACTCTAAAACTGTAGAAACTAAAGACAAGGAAGAGGCAGGCAAGGGAGGCTATTTTGGGAAGAGGTGGGTTTTAAGGCCAGACTTGAAAGAACTGAGTGTGGAGACTTGACGAAGTGAAAGAGGAAGTTCATTCCAATTGCAAGGTCCAGAGACAGAGAAAGAACGGGCGACCAACAGTCGAGTGTTTGAATCTGGGTATGCGTCAGCAGAGTGGATCCGAGGCCGATCGTAGTGAGCAAGATGGAGTGTAGAGGTGAAGGCAGCCGCAGAGATAGGAAGGGGCAGTTTTGTGAATACATTTATAACATAGAGTGCTGATCTTGTACTTTTCATCTTTTTACCTTTTTGCTCTTGTTCCCCCTCCCTCCCTCCCTCCCTCCCAGTTCTTCAACTTAAATAGTACACTTCCTTCCCCTCCTTTTTGGTTTTCTTTACTGAAATAAAATACAGTTTCAGTTTCTCAAGGAGGGAGATGCCTGACCATCAGCATATACCCAACTCGCTTAGTCAGGCACTGAGCGCATGTATGATATAATTATCAGAGTGGATATCTTCTGCTGAGTTTTGCCAGAGGACAACACTTGCCTTGCCCGTGGGTTCCTTTTAAGTGCGTCAAGTGCGTGTTGCACACGGGGCCTTGGTTTAGCGACTCGTGCAAATTGACAGGACGCTCAGTTTCATTTTCAGTCAAACTTTGAAGAAAGGGCGAGGCTGGTGATGGAACCCGGGCCCCTCACCGACACTGTGTCGGCAGGTAAGCGTCTTCACCATTCTGCCACCTTCCTCCTGACACAGCAAGAGGCAGAAAACCAGATAGATAGATAGATAGATCGTAGACAAATTTACAGGGAAACTGAAACAGGGTGACATAGATAGATAGATTGATAGAGAGATAGATAGATCGTAGACAAATTTACATGGAAACTGAAACAGGGTGATATAGATAGATAGATAGATTTACAGGAAAACTGAAACAGGGTGACACAGATAGATAGATTTACAGGAAAACTGAAACAGGGTGACATAGATAGATTTACAAGAAAACTGAAACAGGGTGACATGGATAGATAGATAGATAGACAGACAAATGATGATATGGATATTTAAATAGCACCTATCCTGAGCTCTGAGCGCCATACAAACACGGTAATATTTGCACAACAGGCTGCCTTCGTTGGTGGAGCCGACTGACAGTTGCCATTGGGCGCTCGTCATGATATTTCGCCCTGCCTCGAGACCCACACAGATAGTACAAGGTTTCGTGGAAGCTGATAGTGGTATCTACGCACAAACGTGTGTGTGTGTGTATTGTGTGTGTGTGTGTGTGTGTTTGAGAGAGAGAGAGAGAAAGAATGAGATGGAGACAGATTCAAACTCTCAAGAGGCCATTGATGGTTGCACTACGTTCAAAGAGTAGGCTAAACCGGAACAGGCGAATCGGTCCTGCACATGGACGGGAAAGGTAAATGTTCACGCACGCGCTAACCACGTGCCCCGCCCCTCGCACCCCCCCCCCCCCCCCCCCCCCCCCCGGAACCCCGCCCACACACACACACACAACCCAACCCCCTTCGCTGCACGTCCTCCTCCCTCTTCCCTCCGCCCACCATGACCATCACACTACTTACCTCCCCTGACCGTCCCCCCATCTCTGTTCTGCAAACATTGGGGTTTTGATGCAGTCCTCGTTTTGTTGTTGTTTTAGACACCCGAGTGGGACTCACGTGAAACACACACAACACACACACACACACACACACACACACACACACACACACGTCTCTCCCCAAGAAAAAGTACTGTCACGTGACCACCCTCCCCTCCCCCTCTCTCTCTCTCCCACCACCCGACCCCCCCCCCCCCCTCTCTCTCTCACTGCCCGCTTCCCCTTCCCCACTGCCCCCTCCACCCCCACCCCCCTCTCTCTCTCTGCCCCCTTCCCCTTCCCCACTGCCCCCTCCACCCCCCCCCCTCTCTCTCTCTCTGCCCGCTTCCCCTTCCCCACTGCCCCCTCCACCCCCACCCCCCTCTCTCTCTCTCTGCCCCCTTCCCCACTGCCCCCTCCACCACCACCCCCCCCTCTCTCTCTCTCTGCCCCCTTCCCCTTCCCCACTGCCCCCTCCACCACCACCACCCCCCTCTCTCTCTCTGCCCGCTTCCCCTTCCCCACTGCCCCCTCCACCACCACCCCTCTCTCTCTCTCTCTGCCCCCTTCCCCTTCCCCACTGCCCCATCCACCACCACCACCCTCTCTCTCTCTCTGCCCGCTTCTCCTTCCTCACTGCCCCCTCCACCACCACCACCCCCCTCTCTCTCTCTGCCCCCTTCCCTTCTCCACTGCCCCCTCCACCACCACCACCCCCCTCTCTCTCTCTCTGCCCGCTTCTCCTTCCTCACTGCCCCCTCCACCACCACCACCCCCCTCTCTCTCTCTGCCCCCTTCCCCTTCTCCACTGCCCCCTCCACCACCACCACCCCCCTCTCTCTCTCTGCCCCCTTCCCCTTCTCCACTGCCCCCTCCACCACCACCACCCCCCTCTCTCTCTCTGCCCGCTTCCCCTTCCCCACTGCCCCCTCCACCACCACCACCCCCCTCTCTCTCTCTCTGCCCCCTTCCCCTTCCCCACTGCCCCCTCCACCATCACCCCCCCCTCTCTCTCTCTCTCTGCCCCCTTCCCCTTCCCCACTGCCCCCTCCACCACCACCACCCCCCCCTCTCTCTCTGCCCCCTTCCCCTTCCCCACTGCCCCCTCCACCACCGCCACCCCCCTCTCTCTCTCTCTGCCCGCTTCCCCTTCCCCACTGCCCCCTCCACCACCACCCCTCTCTCTCTGCCCGCTTCCCCTTCCCCACTGCCCCCTCCACCACCACCCCCCCTCTCTCTCTCTCTTCACCTCATCTGTCTGTGTCCTTCCTCCCCATACACACCCACACACCCCTACCATCCCCCATGCCCCATCTTGCAGGTCATTATACCTTCCACCAGCCTTTGGCGAGCGGTGGTGCAGCTAAACTGCCAGCAACGCCGGACATTTAATTAGCGTGCTTCTGAGAGGTGGCCAATGGAGGTTTCAAAAAGTACAGGAACATTCACACTTTGAGAAAAAAAACCCAAAAAACCCTGCACCTTATCCCATGACAATGTTGCCAACGCCGCTTGACTATAACGTGAATGGTGAAACCACAAACCCAATACTTAAAAAAAAAAAAGTCAGTGACCAACCGACCGAACTTAATTTTCGCCCTCACGGCAAGAATTGGACACTCCCCCCCCCCCTCTTCTCCCTACCAGCTGATTGTTGGCAGAAAGGGTGCACCATACTTGACGTTGACCATTGACCTTTGCCCCTCCTGGTGAGCCACGTGCGGTAGCCTCGCGCTGTTGTTTTTTGTTTGTTTGTTTTTTTCTTCTTTTTTTTTTTGTTTTTTTTTTGCACTCTGTAACAGAGAGC
Source organism: Babylonia areolata (assembly GCF_041734735.1). NCBI lineage: Eukaryota > Metazoa > Mollusca > Gastropoda > Neogastropoda > Buccinidae > Babylonia > Babylonia areolata. The sequence continues at coordinate 4,864,137 of NC_134899.1, forward strand.
GCTTTATAAAAGTTGTTTTAAATTGTGCACAAAAGTAACAACAACAAAAGCTAAAAATTAATGTGCCCTTTTTAGAGTCCTTCCAAGTTTTTTCAAAAATGACTCAAGTTTTCAGTGTTTTCAATTTTAGTTGTTTTTTTCTTTTTCTTTTCTTTTTTTTATCCCACAAACCATCAGGGTTTTTGTGGGGGCGGGAGGGGGGTTGTGTGTGTGTGTGTGTGGGGGGGGGGGGGTTGTTGGTTTTTTTGTTGTTTTTTTTTGGGGGGGGGGTTGCTTTTTTTTTTTTTTTTTTTTTTGGTTGTTGTTTTTTTGGTTGATTAATGAAGCACACCATCAAAACGTTACACCCGGATTTATAACAAATTAAATGGAAACTAAAGATGAAATGGTAGTAATAATAATAATTCCCCAAAACGATCTTTCTTTTACCAGTCACAGAACGTAGCATTGCAGCAAACACTACCATTCACTTGACAGGCATTTTTTTTTTTTTTATTAAAAGCTGGACCGAGTTGCATGAGGCAACCTATCCAGTGCTAAATTTGCTTAGAGTTAAAAATGCCAAGAATGTTCCCCGGTTCATGGGATTAACCGTGGTGTTGAAAACATTCTTAATGATGAGCAAGCTTAGCGCTGCTCAGTTCGCTCACGCAACCAACCCGTCAGTGGCTTTGAAAATAAGACCACCCCGCTTTCATCCGGGGTTCCGAACGCCAGTGGTTTTTGTTCTGTTTGTTTTGTGTGTGTGTATCTGTGTGTATGTGTGTGTGTGTATGTGTGTGTGTGTTTTAGGGGGGTTGCTTTTTTTTTCGTTCTTTCTTTTTTTTTTTAACCCTTTTAAAGCTTTAAAAGTGCTGTTGTTATTGTTGTTTTTAATCTGTCCCTTCAAATAAAAAACCCGTACGAATCATGCAGTGAGGAAAACATGGTGCATGCGTGTGTGTGTGTGTGTGTGTGTGTTCGTGCGTGTGTGCGCGCGCGCGCGTGTGTGTGTGTGTATGTGCGTGTGTGCGCGCTTGTGTGTGTGTGTGTGTGGGTGTGTGTGTGGAGAATCGCTGACCAGCGAATCAACGACACAGATGCATAACGCAAGGCTGCAAGCCAGGCGACAGACTGGACTCGTGCCCTCCGAGCAGCAGCCACTGGCTATGACCCATCCCCCTCCAAAGAAAAGAAGAGAGAAAGGAAGGAAAGAAAAAAAAAACCCGTTAACACCCAAGCACCATTGAACAATCTGACCTTAAGGGCGGAAGCCAAGTATAACCAGGTCGTGAAACTCGACGCTGCATCGCTAGAGGCGGCGAGACAGCGTCCACGTGTTTCACGCGCTCCCCACCCCCCATCAAACTCCCCCCCCCCCAGCCCCCCCCCCTCCCCCCGCACCCCACCCACACACACCCTCCCCCTACCCTCCGGAACACGTACTCTTCCTTACTTAATTACAGAGTCTTGTGAGAGAGGTGTCCAGTTTTGTGGTCATGTTGGTGCAATTTTGACCACAGCACGGACCTAAACTGTTGGGTGATGTTGCGGGTGGGAGGAGCGAAGAGGGGTGAGGAGGAGATGTGTGGGGGGGGGGGCGGGGGGGGGGCTTGTTCAGTTTCTACTGCGTTCGCAACATCATTGTACTACGTTGGCTGTGGAAAGCATGGGGGTGGGTGAGGTTAGGACTGGGGGTAGGGGGTTGGTATAGGAGAGGGAGTGCGGAGAGAGAGAGAGAGAGAGGTTTTCGCCATGATGGTGCGATTTTTTTTTTTTAAACTAAGGTGTAGTTTTGCACGTGGAGCGTGAGGGTGGGGATGGAGGAGTGGTGGGGTGGGGGGGGAGCCAGCGTTGGCAAGGTCATTATGGGACAGGGGAGGGGGGGGGGAGAGAAAGAAAGAGGGGGAGGCGGAGAAGAGAGGTAGAGACAGATACGACTAACGGTTTACCGAGCTGTGACGACAATGAATCATAAGGAGAGAGGGGGGAGGTGGCACACACACACACACACGCACACACACACACACACACACTATTTTTCAATGTCAATCATGTTCGCATTCAGTAGATGAAGAGCTAAATGTTCCGAGCTAAAACATCAACAGCTGCAGCAGCAGCAACAACAACGACGACGACGACGTTTCTAGAAATGGAATGTTCCGGGTTTTTACCCACAAACGTAATTGGATTCCCTTACCCTAACCCGCACTGCCTTGGATAGTGGTCTGGGTGCTAGTCTTTTGGATGGGATGACACACGGAGTTCGTATATGCATTAAGCACACAGCGCTCGTGAAAGACCATAGGGCCACATTAAGAGCAGCCCCAAGTGGGCAAACTTTCTGCAGTAATAACACATCCGTTTGACAGAACAATAGATTCTGTAAATACTCTGGCAGACAGACAAAAATTATATATGTGGGTGGCGCTGAGTTGTGGCGACGTGATCCCCGAATTCTACGAAGGAAAATTTTGTTGTGCCTAACATTCAATGCGCTACACTACACTACACGACACTACACGACACACTACACTACACTACACTACACGACACGACACGTGCGACACGACACGACACGACACTACACTATACACCACACCACACTATACACCACACTTCACTACACTACACTACACTACACCATACACTACACTACACCACACTATACACTACACTACACCACACTACACCACACTATATACTACACTACACCACACTATATACTACACTACACTACACCACACTATACTATACACTACACCACACCACACTACACCACACCACACTATACACTACACTACATCACACTATACACTACACTACACCACACTATACACTACACCACACTACACTACACCACACTATACACTACACTACACCACACTACACTACACTACACCACACTATACACTACACCACACTACACTACACCACACTATACACTACACTACACCACACTATACACTACACTACACTACACCACACTATACACTACACTACACCACACTATACACCACACTACACTACACTACACTACACCACACTATACACTACATTACACGACACCACACTATACACTGCACTGCACTGCACTACACTATACACTACATTACACTACACCACACTATACACTACACTACACTACACCACACTGTACACTACACTACACTGTACTACAGTACACTACAATACACCACACTATACACTTCTTGATATGATAGTCAGTCGTGTCCGACTATGACCATCAGAACAGCAGAGGAGGCAACTGCTGTTCCGACTATTTGGGCTAGAATTTGATTATAGTGGAGAGTGTCTTGCCCAAGTACATCCCCACTCTCTCGGCCAAGAGGGTTTTAGGACAGTCGGCGTTGGGATGGTTCCCAAAGGCCAACTAGCCCACAAGGCTGCAGCACTAAGAGCCAGTGCAATTTTGCCTCCTAGTTTGAGAGTCATAGTCCTTCACAAAAGACTAAGCTGTAAATGTTTCCCATTGACTGGAGAAACCATTGATAATACAGCTCACTTTGCTGTTGGCCCAAATGTAAACTTATGTCAATCTGTGATATAAGCCGAGTGTTGGGCCTAACACTATACACTACATTGCACTACACTACACTACACCACACTATACACTACACTGCATTACACTACACTACACCACACTATACACTACACTGCACTATACTACACTACATCACACTATACACTACACTGCACTACACTACACCACACTATAAACTACACTGCACTATACTACACTACACTACACCACACAATACACTACACTGCACTACACCACACTATACACTACACTGCACTACACCACACTATACACTACACCACACTATACACTACACTGCACTATACTACACCACACAATACACTACACTGCACTACACTACACCACACTATACACTACACTACACCACACCACACCACACTATGCACTACACTGCACTACACTGCACCACACTATACACTACACTGCACTACACTACACCACACTATACACTACACTACACCACACTATACACTACACTGCACTACACTACACCACACTATACACTACACTACACCACACTATACACTACACTGCAGTACACTACACCACACCACACTATACACTACACCACACTATACACAACACTGCACTACACTACACCACACCACACTATACACTACACTGCACTACACTACACCACACCACACTATACACTACACTGCACTACACTACACCACACCACACTATACACTACACTGCACTACACTACACCACACCACACTATACACTACACCACACTATACACTACACTGCACTACACTACACTGCACTATACACTACACTGCACTACAGCACAGCGTAGTGCAGTGCAATCCAACCCAACCCAATTCAATGCAACACAAATACAATACAATACAATACATCGCAACACAACACTGAACAATGTAAGACATTGCAATGCATTGCACTGCACATCATTACCGTGCAATACAGTGCGATGCAGCCCGAAGATAACAATGAGAATATAGTTGTTAGTGTTCTGATTCTGATGCATTCAGATCCGATGCGATTCCGCGGGACGGTTGGCCTTCGCCGCTTTGTTTGTCGGTCGAGTTCAGTCTTGCTGTGCTTTGTGCCCCAGCGTTGATACATCTCGTTCTCTCTCTATTGACTTCTTCCTCCACCACACGTTTATTATTCCTTTTCTTCACTTTATTTATATCTCAGCTTAGTTTTGTTCAAAACGCATGTATGTTCACGTCTTACATTCCAGTTATGATGACATCCGTCACATATTCAGTATGTACATGTATCAGGACAGGACTTTATATAAGATTTTCTTGTTGTCCTGTTCATCGATATCTGTGTTGTATTGTGACATGTTCCAAATAAAATGCTGTTTAAACCGATACGATACAATCTGTTACCACTAAAGGTGAAAAGACGTTAAATTCAAGACCACGACTACACTACACAACACTGCACTGCACTACACCACACTACACCATACTACAAAGCAATACAATACAATACAATACAATACAATACAATACAGCAATATTAATCACCTCAGTTGTCACAAGCACGCGACCACCGATGTCCACCAAAAGGGGAATTTTGCTGGTCAGTTCTTTGAATTGTCTTGAATATGCAAATGAGACACGCGCGCGCACCCTTTTCATTGCATGGCACGGGAAAACGGAGAGGAGGGGGGGGGGGGGGAAACAGCGTGCAGAGAGGCGGCATATGGTCATACGTATCCAGTGTCCGGGGCCACCTTGGGTGATGGTTTTGTTTACACAGTGGCCGGCACGACCAAAAAAAAGGAAAAAAACACTTCGTTCATGATGGATTCCCTCTCTCTGACAGATCAGAAAATCTGTCGTGTGTGTGTGTGTGTGTGTGTGTGTGCGCACGCGCGCATGCGTGTATGGATATGTCTCAAGGTGTGTGTATGCGTTCGAAAATGTATGTGTGTGTGTGTGTGTGTGTGTGTCCGTGTCTGTAGTTGGCTGTCTGCTTGTCCGTGTGTGTGTGTGTGTGTGTGTGTGCGCGCGCGCACGCGCGTGCGTGTATATATGCCTCAGTGTGTGCATGCGTGTGTACAGGCGCGCACGCGCGAGCGCGTGTGTGCATGTGCGTGTGGGAATGTGTGCGCGCGCGCTCGAGTGTGTGTATGTGTGTGTGCGTGCATGAGTGTGGTGAGAACAGTGCGCGTGACCAGATCTTGAAACACAAGAGTTGTCGGGAAAATAACGGACGGGTTGGGGGCGGGAGAAGGGGAACGGTGTGTAGAGAAAGGGGAGGGGGCAGGGGCAGGACTGGGGCTCCATTCTTCAGGAGATGAATGTGTGCATGGGACAGACCGCCCACTAAATTAGCACTTGTAAAACATTCGGTGATGAAGACGTTTAACCCCTCGACCCCTTTCTCTACATACCTTCTTATTAACCCCTCTGCTCCATGCACCTAGCAGTTGTTGGTATTTCATCCGCACGCGCGACTCTCTCTGTCTCTCTCTGTCTCTCTGACTGTCTCTGGCTCTGTCTCTCTCTCTCTCTCTCTCTCTCTCTCTCTCTCACTCTCTCTCTGAACGTCTCTCTCTCTCTCTCTCTGTCTCTCACGCTGAGTGCTGACCAGAAGGGCAGCCAAAAACAAAGACAAAACAAAAAAAAACAAAAACAAAAAAGAAACATCTCAGCAAACTAAAACTGTTTGAATAAGACTGGAGACATTTTGTTGGTGAAGGTGAATTGATAAACATTTTTAGGGTGTTAATTAAGGTTACTGTCAAGACGTTTACTTTCAAAACGTTGACCGTTGCTTTCAAGACGTTAACTTTAGATTGCGGGTTTGATCAGCTCTTTCAAGTCTGGTCTTAAAACCCACCTCTTCCCAAATTAGCCTCCCTTCACTGCCTCTCCCTTGTCTTCAGTTTTTCCAGTTTTGGAATTATGCATTCGTATGTATGACTGGTGCGAAAGCGCTTCGATTGTCTCTGCACAAGATTCAGTGCTATATAAATATAATAATAATAGTAATAATAATAATAATGAGATGGTTTACGTTAAATAAAAGAGAGAGACAGAGAAAGAAGACAGAGACAGAGAGACACAGATAGAGACAGAGAGAGAGAGAGAGAGCGACAGAGAGAGGGAGAGGGAAAGAGAGACACAGAGAGAAACACAGAGAGAGAAACAGAGGGAGAGACACACACACACACACAGAAAGACAGAACGAGAGAGAGAGAAAGAAAGAGAGATAGAGACACAGAGAGAGAGACAGAGGGAGAGAGAAAGAGAGAGAAAGACCTGCTAGTGGTTGGAGACAGCTGCCTGCAGGAGACTGCTGATGGCTGCTCTCAAACCCATTGACTGCCGTAGGACGTAGCACTTACGTTCATGGTGACATCACTGATGACGTCTTCAGAAGAAGGGAAGAAGGAAATATCTCTGGAGGGCTGAAAATTCACACATTAAAGTAGTATTTCTCCAGACCAGGAGGGCTGAAAATTCACACATTAAAGCAGTATTTCTCCAGACCAGGAGGGCTGAAAATTCACACATTAAAGCAGTATTTCTCCAGACCAGGAGGGCTGAAAATTCACACATTAAAGTAGTATTTCTCCAGACCAGGAGGGCTGAAAATTCACACATTAAAGCAGTATTTCTCCAGACCAGGAGGGCTGAAAATTCACACATTAAAGTAGTATTTCTCCAGACCAGGAGGGCTGAAAATTCACACATTAAAGTAGTATTTCTCCAGACCAGGAGGGCTGAAAATTCACACTTCAAAGTAGTATTTCTCCAGACCAGGAGGGCTGAAAATTCACACATTAAAGTAGTATTTCTCCAGACCAGGAGGGCTGAAAATTCACACATTAAAGCAGTATTTCTCCAGACCAGGAGGGCTGAAAATTCACACATTAAAGCAGTATTTCTCCAGACCAGGAGGGCTGAAAATTCACACATTAAAGCAGTATTTCTCCAGACCAGGAAGGCTGAAAATTCACACATTAAAGTAGTATTTCTCCAGACCAGGAGGGCTGAAAATTCACACATTAAAGTAGTATTTCTCCAGACCAGGAGGGCTGAAAATTCACACATTAAAGTAGTATTTCTCCAGACCAGGAGGGCTGAAAATTCACCCATTAAAGTAGTATTTCTCCAGACCAGGAGGGCTGAAAATTCACACATTAAAGCAGTATTTCTCCAGACCAGGAGGGCTGAAAATTCACACATTAAAGCAGTATTTCTCCAGACCAGGAGGGCTGAAAATTCACACATAAAAGCAGTATTTCTCCAGACCGGGAGGGCTGAAAATTCACACTTTAAAGCAGTATATCTCCAGACCAGGAGGGCTGAAAATTCACACTTGAAAGCAGTATATCTCCAGACCAGGAGGGCTGAAAATTCACACATTAAAGCAGTATTTCTCCAGACCAGGAGGGCTGAAAATTCACACATTAAAGCAGTATTTCTCCAGACCAGGAGGGCTGAAAATTCACACATTAAAGTAGTATTTCTCCAGACCAGGAGGGCTGAAAATTCACACATTAAAGTAGTATTTCTCCAGACCAGGAGGGCTGAAAATTCACACATTAAAGTAGTATATCTCCAGACCAGGAGGGCTGAAAATTCACACATTAAAGTAGTATTTCTCCAGACCAGGGAGGCTGAAAATTCACACATTAAAGCAGTATATCTCCAGACCAGGAGGGCTGAAAATTCACACATTAAAGCAGTATTTCTCCAGACCAGGAGGGCTGAAAATTCACACATTAAAGCAGTATTTCTCCAGACCAGGAGGGCTGAAAATTCACACTTCAAAGTAGTATTTCTCCAGACCATTTCCTCAGTTTTAGGCTGATTGTTCTGGATATTGATTTGACTTGAAACACCTCTTTCTACTGTTTTCTTTTTCCTGACAGTCAAGGGGTCAGGGCGACGGCGTGCGTGCGTGCGTGTGTGTGTGCGCGTGCGTGCGTGTGTGTGTGTGTGTGTGTTTGCCAGCGTTTGCATGCGGGCACGTGTGAAATTGCATGCGTAAATTGCACTTTGTTTAAATTTCTTAGATATTTTTTTTTACATAAATGTGGGTGACAGCGTGCAGGGTGAATGTGCAGTAGGAATTGTGCAATATTTATGTACTTCGATATACTTATACTGATAATTACTATGTGATGATGAAGTTATTCTTACCTTACCTTATCTTATCTTATATTATTCTTCCGGCTGCTTCCATTCTGTTGCCGTTCTTATGCAAAGGAAACAAAAGGAATTTTGAACTGTTCCGTTTCACTGAACGGAATGACAAAGCCTGCACTGTTGTCTTGACTGCTCTTCTCTCTGATAATATGTTCTCGGATTCAGATTCACAGTCCCTCTATTTCGTTGGTCTGGACTAACCGCAGCTGGTCTTATTTTGCAGATGTCAGGAACTTTTTCCTAGTGGCTAGGCTGGACTTCGTCTATCCGCGATCCTCAACAGGATAATGTCCCCCGAAAACGGTGTGTGACTGCCTACACGGTGGAGTAGATAGAATTTTTTTAAATGATAACAACAAAATAAATCCATAACACGCGTAAAAACCCACTCGTACATACCAGTAAACGTGGGAGGTGCAGCATACGGGCTTCAGTGTCAGTTTCTCAAGTAGGCGTCATTGCCTTTCGGACTTCTTCTTTGTTCGTGGGCTACAACTCCCACGTTCACTCGAATATACGTGTATGACCGTTGTTGCCCCGCCATGTAGGCAGCCATACTCCGCTTTCGGGGGGGTGCATGCTGGGTATGTTCTTGTTTCCATGACCCGCCGAACGCTGACATGGATTACAGGATCTTTAACGTGCGTATTTGATCTTTTGCTTGCGTATACACACGAAGGGGGTTCAGGCACTAGTAGGTCTGCACATATGTTGACCTGGGAGATCGGAAAAATCTCCACCCTTTACCCACCAGGCACCGTCACCGAGATTCGAACCCGGGACCCTCAGATTGAAAGTCCAACGCTTTAACCATTCGGCTATTGCGCCCGTCGCCTTTCGGACAAATCCATATACGCTACACCACATCTGACAGGCAGATGCCTGACTGCAGCATAGCCTAACGCGTTAGTCAGGCCTTGAGTGCATGCATACAATAGATATTTTGTGTAGTTATAAGAACGGATTGGTTCAACTTTTTTTTTTCCAGAAGACAACACTTATGTTGCATGGGTTCTTTTTCAGTGCGCCAAGTGTGTGCTGCACATGGGAAGTCGATTGATCGGCTCATTCAAATCACTAGACGCTCAGTTTAATTTTCCCGTCATGATCGTCGTCGTCGTTGTCGTCATCAGCATCATCATCACCACCATCATCTTCATCATCATCATTGTCCTCGTCGTAATCACTATCACTATCATCATCATCATCATCATTGTCGTTGTTGTAATCACTATAATCATCATCATCATTGTCGTCGTCGTCGTCATCATCATCATCATCATCATCATTATTATCATTATCACTGTCGTGGTCGTCATTATTACCATTATTATCATCGTCATTATTGTCGTCGTCATCAGCATCATCACCATTGCCGTCGTCATCATCATCATCACAATCATCATCATCATTGTCGTCGTCGTCATTATTATTGCCATCGTTATCATCGTCATCATTGTCGTCGTCGTCATCAGCGTCATCACCATTGTCGCCGTCATCCTCCTGATCATCATCATCATAAACATCACCATCGTCGTCATCGCTGTCGTCAACACCGTCATCATCTGCTGCAGCTTTCGCGGATCGTCTTTGAGAAACCGTTTCCTGAACGGGAGTCAGGAAGATCAAGTTCTGAGGAAGTGCTGGCTCCTTTCTTCCTCTGCTGGGGTGGTGTCAGTTAATGTGGCCGTCATCCACATCAGGCTCCTCCCCCCTCCCCCTGTCCCTGTGTCACGCTGTCTGCTGGGGTGGTGTCAGTTAATGTGGCCGTCGTCCACATCAGATCCTCCCCCCCCCACCCTGTCCCTGTGTCACGCTGTATGCTGGGGTGGTGTCAGTTAATGTGGCCGTCATCCACATCAGACCCCCCACACACACACACCCTGTCCCTGTGTCACGCTGTCTGCTGGGGTGGTGTCAGTTAATGTGGCCGTCGTCCACATCAGACCCCCCCCCCCCTGTCCCTGTGTCACGCTGTATTGCCTGGGTGGTTGTCAGTTAATGTGGCCGTCATCCACATCACACACACCCCCCCCCACCCTGTCCCATGTGTCACGCTGTATGCTGGGGTGGTGTCAGTTAATGTGGCCGTCGTCCACATCAGACCCCCCCCACCCTGTCCCTGTGTCACGCTGTATGCTGGGGTGGTGTCAGTTAATGTGGCCGTCATCCACATCGGGCTGCTCTCCTCTCCCCTCCCCCCCCCACCCCCCTCCACTGTGCCTGTGTCACGCTGTCTCCCGGGGTGGAGGGGTGGGAGGGGGTTTGGTGTGGCCCGAATGTTGGCGTTTTGGACGTGATGTGTGTTGCTGGACTGAGTTGCAGTCGAGGGATACACCTCACAGGTCGTTCAGATTTCAAGGTTTGGAGCACTCTCTGGTGTGCCGTTCCCTTCTCCTACATCCCTTCACTCCATCACACACACACACACACACACACACACACACACACACTCACTCAAAAACACACACACACACACACACACACACACACACACACATACACACACACACACACACACACACACACACACACACACACACACACACACACACACACACACACACAAATTGTCGAATCACACATACACACACACACACACACACACACACACACACACACACACACACACACACACACACACACACAAATTTTCGAATGACAGTACAGCAGTAAAATAAACGCACTGGAAAGAAAAAAAGAAGGAAAGATGGATAAATAGATTCATCCAAGAGTGAGGCAGTGGCAGTGTGAAAGTGTGTAGGAGTTTTATCGTTGAAGACAAGACACACAGGACCCTAAGTCCAGAGAAGATGTCTTCCAGCAGGAGGAGATCGCCTGGATGAAAACGGATCGCTTCCCCCTGTTTCAGACCACACCAAGAACGGTGGCATCTAAATCACTTCTCATGACTACAGCCGTTCTTTGTTCATCGATCACCATCCCCCCCCCCCCCCCATCCCAAACCCCCCAACCCCCACTTCTCAAGAAGATCGGAACTGATAACATTTGGGCCGACAGTATCAAAGATGATTATTTCTAAAGCTGGAGACTTGAAGAAAAAACTAATCGTCCCAGACAACCTGCCATCCTGTCGAGGATGATGATTAAGGATTATTCCCCTGTCAGCCACCCACCCACCCCCTCCTTCCACTCCCGCCGCCGTACCAACACACCCACCCCCTTTCCCGATCCACCCCCAATTTGTCGACACGCATCCTGCACTTAAGACATACAATATGTCTACCTGTACTCTGTACCTCTCCTCCCTCCATGCCCACAGCCACCCGGCAATCTGCTCCCCCTCCTTTCCCCTCACCA